>NC_082383.1:2001985-2031985 GCF_031168955.1 Gadus macrocephalus
TTTCCATCCATCTCCCTCATTACATTTTTGTATGTGCGACAGAGACCTCTTTTATGTTTCTGTTTTATGTTGTACCAAATATATTTAAGGACAGGGTCAGCAAGTCATACCTCAGTTGTTTTAGTGTGTTTCTTTACTTTGTTTATGTCCAGCTCTCTCAAGGTCTAGAATATAATTTATATCAAACATAACCTTCCAAAAGCTAGAACCAAACTTCTTCAAATCGTCGTTCATTCTTCCGATTCAGGACCGCCGCCTGTCCTTGAGATAATAGGCCTATTGCGTGATTACATTTGAAGGTCTTGCTGTTGGACAGGAGTCCTGCACTAAAGACACGACCACAGGGGATACAATCAAGGCGTCTCATCGGGTCCTCGGACGCCCCAACCAGACTTTAACGTGTGAAGAGAGAGCTGTACTCCGATCAGGCGGTTCGACGTGTTGGTTTAATCTACCGCCTTGACTGTGACCTCCACTATGCGTCACATTTCTCTGCAACATGATTTTCCCGTACATTCCCACCCATTGTTTCGTTTGACGATAAAAAAAAAAACATGAATGGGTAGAGGGATTTGCATTTGTGCTGATTTCATGTGTATGGGGACGAGATTAACATTTCCCCGTTCCGTCCTCAGGGGGGTCTCTTTATCTGGGAAACAGTTCCAGGTCTGAAATATTGCACAGCCCTTTCACGTTCCGATTTGCATTGGTTTAGCATTTCAATCTGGGTTCCTTCTCGCTGGGCGGAGCGCAGTGTGGCCTACTCTGGCCCCACTAAAGGCTGCAATAGCTCCTCCACCTTTAATAAAACCTCCGCCCTGACGCCCAATCAGGGCTCTCGTCTCCTGAGCCACCGGCTCAGAGCTCTCTCGGTCGGACACTGGGCAGGCGGGCGCCGGGATGTGTGTGTGGATTTATGTATTTCTCTGTGAGTGTGTGCACTGAATAACCAATACAAATGATTTTGTTTGTGAAAATGTTTACACTGCATTTCGTTTGCGCCCGCAGTCAAGCCTAGGTATTTGATTGTGTGTGTGTGTGTGTGTGTGTGTGTGTGTGTGTGTGTGTGTGTGTGTGTGTGTGTGTGTGTGTGTGTGTGTGTGTGTCAGTGCGTTTACATGCAGAGTAATTATCGGATAAAGAATCGAATAAGATCTCAACCGGACTTTTAAAACGCATGTAAACACCTTTGCCCGATCTACTTCGGACCGAAATCGGTACATGAACGGACAAGCGAGATCGGATAAGAACACCTGGATAACTCGATCATAGCCCGATCACTACCTGCACGTTAACCTGCTTCGTAACCCGTATCGGATATCGCATTCTGCGCATGCTCGAGATATTGAGGCCGGGGGACGTGAGCCGGAAGTAGAAGGAGACGGTAGTCGTCTTGTTGTCGCCATAGACATATAAACAATTCTTATTTCTTTATAAATATAAATATTTAATTATTTCTTTATATGTTTATGGTTATCGTCGTCGGAAAACAAGATTTACATTTTTTAAAAGGTGACGCAGAAGATGGAGGAAGCCGGTGTCATCCCATTACCCCCTATAAGAAGTGTATCATCAACACGCATCCAGTACACACTACGCTTCCATTTCACCCAAGGCTGAATTACACGTCAATTTTTTCTTAAACGTTGGTCATCAACGAGGTTGCAAAGAAGTAACTTCGGGTACATCTGTCAAACTAAAAGTTTTTTTCTTTTGACGTGTGTTCGATCTTTATTCATTGATTGCGCCGCGACCGAACTGACGGGGATATCCTCTGATATTATGAATCTTAAAGAGTGTGCGTCGGGTTCTCCGACTCTCTGGTACTTCCACAACAAAGACTCGTAGTGAGAGTTATCTCGGCCATGGTGGAGAAGGAATTGGGGGGAAAGGAACTTTGGCTTTGACGCTCTGAAGTCCAGATTGAAACGCTACATGGAGGAGAAAGGGATTGTTGCCCTCTGCGGGACAGCTGTCAGTTCACTTCGGGTCCATGTCATTCCTCAGACGCTCCATTGTTCCGACCTCTCGGTCGTGTGCGGACTCCTCCGGCTGGACTCTTCTCGGTCGTGTGCGGACTCCTCCGGCTGGACTCCTCTCGGTCGTGTGCGGACTCCTCCGGCTGGACTCCTCTCGGTCGTGTGCGGACTCCTCCGGCTGGACTCCTCTCGGTCGTGTGCGGACTCCTCCGGCTGGACTCCTCTCGGTCGTGTGCGGACTCCTCCGGCTGGACTCCTCTCGGTCGTGTGCGGACTCCTCCGGCTGGACTCCTCTCGGTCGTGTGCGGACTCCTCCGGCTGGACTCCTCTCGGTCGTGTGCGGACTCCTCCGGCTGGACTCCTCTCGGTCGTGTGCGGACTCCTCCGGCTGGACTCCTCTCGGTCGTGTGCGGACTCCTCCGGCTGGACTCCGCCGCCGAAGTGAACTGACAGCCGTCTACTGAAAACATCTTTCTCGAATCCCGCCTGAGTTTCCTGTTGCTGGGACGTAGAGGTCGACCGAAAGTTGCTCTATAATTGTTGAAGGGCTCCAGCGCCACCTGGGGTAGCGGATTCAGCCATGCTCCGGCCATTATCCGATCTCTTAAAGGCCATGTACGTTCGAATAATTGACACGGCCCGTTCGAGTAGCAAAAATCGGTATAACGCTTAATCCGATCTAGCTGTCCCATGTAAACGCACTGTGTGTGTGTGAGTGTGTCTGTGCCTGTATGTGTTTGTGTTTGGTCTGTGCGTTTGTGTGTATCCGTGTGTGTGTGTGTGTTTGTGTCTGTATGTGCGCCTGTACGTGTGTATATGTGTGTCTGTATCTGTGCCTGCCTGCTGAGTGAATGTGCGTGCACGCGTGTGTATAAGGAGGGCACAGCCCGCTACCCCCCAATTCGCTGGTTCCAACTACAGCAGATTGTGTTGTGCCAGCCAAGGCCTTCACAGCCCATGTATTGGCACCTGAACGCCAGCAATGACAACCCTTACTTGTCAGCCAAGAGTATGTGCATGCGTATCCGTGTGTCTCTATGTGCGTCACTGAGTTTGCCTGCATGTGTGTTTCATCGTCGGTCCTCAAAGGAAAGCGATCGCGGGCGTGTCAAGACAGCCCCTCTGATCTGTGGTGATCAAGAGAAAGGAAGGATAGTGTGATTGTTGTGTGTTTGGCCAGGGCGGAATACACATTGTGTTGCTGAAAATTTCATCAGCGCCTCCCTCCTTCGTTACCCGTCTTAAACCTCCCAAAACAGATCCCTGGTTCCACTTCGGGTGGCCTGACAAAGGGAAGCCGGCCTAACCAGTCCCAATGCGATCAACTTGTATTCAATCGCTGAATAACCCTTGATTAAAAAAATGATGGTGTTGCACTCTCATGCCTCCCGGGCATTCTAGAAACTGATTAATCTTGCTCTTTTTCTCTGTGTACGTGCCTCATAACTTCTGCCGATTCTCGTGTGTCTTTGTGTATCTGCATCCGTCGACGTGGCCCAGGCTGTGGCTGGTCGTGCGTGTGTGTGCATAGCAGACACATAGAGTCTCATGTATCTTTGTGAGTGTGTGAGTGTTATTCATCCCACCGGAAGAACAAAACAAATGCAAACACCAAGTGGCCACCTTTCCCTCTGTGGTCTGCCCTGTGTCTGCTGGCCTGCTGCAGTCATCCATGGCCCACAGAGGCCTCTAGAGCGAGCTGCTGCAGCTTTGTGATTCTAATGCCACAGAGGCACGCAGCAAAAGGTTATATCAGGCCAAGTGTGCCCTTGCGCGTCAGCTGGTACAATGAGTACGACGGGAGCCCTGAAGCGCACAGGCACACGCACACAATGAGCACGCAAACGCACATAAACACAAATGCCCACAATGTACATGTATACACATGTACACGGGCATCCACAGACAAACACAAGCACACACACACACATCCGTAGTCACAAATCAAAAGTATCGAGTGATAAATCAAACACTGTGAACAGGTCCACCTCTAGAGACTTTAGCACTGGCAGAATTCCAGAGCGTAATCGATCTGTTTCCCGCTCTGGCGACGACCCAGGTGTCAGACCACTCCCCCCCCCCCCCCCCCCACCCCCCCCGCCCCCACCCCGGTGCTGCTGTCCTGTTGAGCTAATAGCAGGATGTTCAATAGTAGACGGAGAAGGATGAGAAGAACAACCAGCCCAGTTAACCTCAGATACCATGTCCTGGCTGTGTCTGAACAAGGAGACCACACACACATACACACACACACACACACACACACACACACACACACACACACACACACACACACACACACACACACACACACACACACACACACACACACACACACACACAGACGGACACAGACCGAGACACACACACACACACACCGACAGACAGACACAAACAGACACACAGACAAGCACACACACACACACACACAGACATACATACACACTGTGTGAAACTGCCTTGATGCTTTGAATATAAGATATATTCCCAAGCAGACAACACTATATTACCGCAGAACTAAACTACCTCTCCAGGATTTGATTTAGCGAGTACCGCAGATACTGGCGGTGGAACCAATACAGATTTGGTCTGGCTCAATGTCCAAAAATACTAAAATACATGGATGGAGAATTGAAAATGAAAAGCTCCATTCATCAAGAGGTAACTGCCGAGAACAGAAACGACACTTACAGTTGGTGAAAACCTACCTCAGAAATGAAAAAGCCACACTGAAATGTGGCTTTTTGGCTGTCGTGTGAAACACCAAGCAAGGAAATTACTAAAACATGGATACACATTCTGACTCTAATTCCCAAAACATAATGTCAATATATTTCCTAATGCCTTTCCCAAAGAATTGAGCTGACATGGGGGAAGATGTGGTTTGACGCGGTCTGAAACAGATTCAACACAGTGCAAAGACCCGGCCTTGAAGCCTCCTTGATCCTCAACAAACAAGCTGGCTGGAGCTCCGATCCCAGTGGTTGACGGGGTGAAGCCGCTTATCCGACCCAGCCCCGTGACACCATGAAACCCTCCTCACTCACACAGAACCAGCCCCTTAAACGGAGACACAACACCATGTTCATCACTTCCACACGCCCTTCCCTTCACTACTTGTTAGATATATTTGTGCTGGTGCTGCCGACATCAATTTAACGAAACACAGCAGCCAACTGGAAATCAACAAGGGTCTTTATCGAAGTTAAAATACAACTAGTTAGCGTTGTGTGGGAAGCATCATGTGGTGGTGAGCAAGCTGGAACAACACAAGCGTGAAACAGCCGTTCCAGCTCGCCTTTCAGTGGCTTAGTCTGAATAACTTGAACATTTGTCTCAAACCGAAGAGCCCCTCTGCGGCAGCCCACTCTACCCAGAGACACGCTTTGAGATTTGACTGTGCAATGGAAATCTGGAGAGTTTCCAGATGAGAGACTTCCTGTCAGACATCCAAGGTCAGAAACCCAACATGGCTCCCAGTGGTAAAGTATAGAAAAGTTGCAAACCTGCGTTGTGGCCTGTAGTCCCAGAAACAAACGACCCGCATTCTCCCGCGTCCAGACTCGGTCTGGTGTTGAAAAGGTCAAACACGGGACCAATGCGTCCTGAACGTTTGTTAGACAAGGACTCCCAGGTAACGGCCCCACCATGAGCAGAACGAGAACAGACCTTCACGTGACCGTAAACGGCACTAATAAAGTATCTCATAAAAAGTATTCATTTGGATTTTGATAAGCCCAATATTTCTTATTTATAGCCGAGCCACAATGCCGTTGTGGTTCCTTGTTTTTTACCCGACTGCCAATCTCGACCGCCGTAAAACAACCGGGACGATCTTGTTTTATGGGAGGGCAGATTCCCTCGCGCGCTGGGTTTCAACTGCTCCCTTTGCCCCGAACCGTTTAACAACAACAGCAGCTTCCGTAAACCGGGCTGGTTGTCTTGACGGTTGTCGTGTGAGTGATATGCTAAGCATGTTAAATAAACCACCTTGAATACATCTATACCACACCAGCTCCGCCTCTACCGACTACGGTACCCGACGACACACATATGAACTCCGTGAACTGAAGACGATGTAATATACGCCACAGGGGGGGGGGCTATGGATATCTCAGGAGGTGCGGGGTCTACGCGGGATGCGAGGGTATGTCACCCCGACAGCAGGCCATTACTTCCTTCATCACGACGGGGCGATCATCACGCCACGATCAGCGCAGTTTATCAACGCCCGGTATCCAGGCAACAGACCCGGTCAGTCACGGCTAATGTGACCACCGGGGGAAAGGAGACACTCTCTCGTCGTTTTAACTAAAGAAAACAAAGGCGAAACAAAACCAGCCACCAGAAACGCTCTTTCCTGTTAGCGACCAACTGTGACATAAAAAATGTAATCTATAAATGTGACATTAAATATTCAACACAAATGAAGTGCATTCTGTGCCACAGTCGCTGGAGAGGGGAGATGACTCTGCAGGGCACACTCCTTCTCTCCCCCTTTGCACATTAAACTAAATCAGCCTTCCGCCACTAGATCCAGCAAACCCAAGTGTGCTACGATGTAGCGTTTTAGCTAGTCCACACAGCATCAGCCAAAGCGACAGAACACATTTTGAGCAGACACACGTCACATCACATCAGGGGATCGAAGCGGATCAGAAGAGATGGTAAATGATTCCCCAAAACTCAAACAAAAATGAATCATTGAGTCTTTTGTCCGGGCCTGTGTAGTGAGGCTGCAGCCCGATGACTTTGATTTATTACACCACAGTGCGATGTTCATCTCGATTGGACAATGACTAACGACCTACAAAATTTGGATGGGCTTCCGAAAATTTAATTTGCCTCTTGTCTGCCCGCTCAAATATGCCAAATCAACGCAAAGATGTTTTCTTTGTGTCTTTCTTTTCCCCTTTGCCGAGATAAGGTATCGATGGCACGATAACAAAGCTAGAACAACTGGGGCAGAAATAGAAGGACTGTCTTCCATTAGCGGCTGAGCCCAGCCGAATAGTGACAAGGGCTGGAGACAGGTAGCTGGGGGGAACGGAGATAATGGATGGGAGCTGGGCAGCTGACTGTGTGGTGTATGTGCTCACATTTGTGCGTGTGTGTGTGCTCTCTCGTGTGTGTGTGTGTATGTGTGTTTCTATGTGCGTGTTTGTGTGTAAGTGTGTGTGTGTGTGTGTGTGTCTGTCTGCTTGTGTGTGTGCGTTTATCTGTGTGTGTGTGTGTGTGTGTGTGTGTCAGAAAGTGGGTGACTCAGCAACTTCAGGCTAATTAATTTCATAAGGGGGGGGGGGGGAAGAACACGGTTGTCAGAGAGGACCCCTGTGCAGACGGCATGGGGGTGGCTCCGGTGCAGAGAGCGTGAATACATCACATCCTCTGCAGTACGGAGAAGCTGTACAGGGTAGAGTCAGCTCGCTGATCCGAGCTTCTGATCCAGGATCACAGGCTATTGACAAAGAGTCCGTCTGTCTGGTTCCCAGTCCCAGCCGGAGACAGCAGGACTCCTCCCCTGACCCACGGTCTGTATCAGGACTCAGACGTGAGCTGGTCTCAACTGAGCCTGCTCAGGGTGGTGTCTCTCTTTAAAACTCGCTTCACGGGAGGTGGAAACACACAACGTTATGTTATGTATGAATATAATATATGAATGTAATATATGGTGAGGACGGGTGTGTTTACCAAAAAAACTAAAATACAATTACAAGAGCAGCCAGAAGGATAAATACAAGCATTAAAATATGATTTATTCATTACACCAGGAGGCTTAATAGAAGGCTCACAATAATATTTGCAAACACATTTTTATCCAATGACGTTAACATTTTCAAACATAAAACCCAATAATTTTTAATGTGTTTAGAGTCTTTTGGAGGCTTGCCTGGGACCACGTAGAGGGTTTTTTAATACACTGCACTGATTCAAGATCCTAGTTAACAGTATAACTATCAGAAAGTTGGCTTCTTTGTGCTGCTATGCTCAGCAAATGGCAAAGGCAACAGTCGACCGACTAGTGCTCAGTTTTAGGACACAGTCCCGGGCAGAAAAGCCAAAGTTGCTGATTGCAGCTGAGACAAGCTATGCATGACAATACGATTTGAAGCGCAGGATTATGCGAAGAGACGCACAGCGGATATAGATATTGAGATTAAAAGGGAAAAGATTTTTCACCTCAAGATGCGTAGTCAGACAAATGTTAAGCCCGTCTGTACGGCCGTGATAAACGAAGAGGAAGATACACTGATTGGAATTAAAGGAAGGAATTAAATAATTTTTTGGTTGAAAAGCTGAATTCCACGGTGCTTTTAAGGAGTGACCTTCAAAGCCTATTGAGTCCCTAAGTGCAACACAGCATTGATTCCCTCCCTTGTACATAAATAACGGCCATAACTACCTTCCAAATCATCTAAGATCCTCAGAGGACACTGACTGCCGACTGGGCTTTTGATGGGGAAATAACAGCAATATCCCCTCTTGAATGAATAGTGTCTGGTGAGGACCACAAAAGCAGCTCAAGAAAAAGTTAAATCAGGGAGACGACATTCGCCTTCTATTTCTCATAGCTCTATGTCTGGTTCTAAATTCCCACGCGGTCATCACAGGCTCTCTCAACCAATCAGGACCTCATTCATTAACAGGAGTACAACGGTGCGCCACTGAGTACATAGATGTAATCTGTCATTCATGCCTGTCACTTGTCTGTTGTTTTCATCGAGACTCAGCCCTCCTCCATCCCCTTCACCACCAGGATTAAACTCCACCTGTCTGCGGAGGAAGAGATTATGTCCTCCAGGGTCGAAGCACTCAATCCACGACCACACCCCCACCAGCCTCTAGACACCATCAGGAGGAGAGTGATCTGCCGGCACACTTCATAGATCCATCGTCCCCGTGAAGAATCGTTTGATGGTGTCCGATCGCCAAAAAGTGTTGTCAATAAATGATGCGGTTCATTTTAAACACTAGTGGCTTCTGAATGAACAATGTACGTCTGAATCAGGCCTCTTCTATCGATGGCTCTTTGACGCTAGAAAGAGCAACCCTTCACTATAGTGTCTGCAGAGTCCCTATGGATCTCCAATCCTCTTACTTACGTACTTCCACTCCCTTCCTCCATATACTGCGGTCGTCTCCGTTTCAGCTACTCACCCTGCCCCACGTTACAGCAGTAGTAGACTCTCCTTTCATGTTGAAAGTTTGGTTTACCATTACAAAGCGTGTGCTAAATTAGTCATTTGGATGATTAAAACTTTGTGTTTTCCCCATCGGTGTGGTACGCCGGTTATTAATTAGTTTTGCTGTTTTAACAGTCAAGATAATGATTAAATCATTGTCAGTTTAAAGATGCAGGAATGGGAATAGCTTTGAGTTTACTTTTGAGTGGGAGAGGCCGCGGCTTGGGTTTGCAAGTAGAACGGAGACAGTAGAAAAGTTCATTCACTTTCAGGGGCCCTACCTCTTGATGTGTGTGTCGGTGGTCTCAGGCCCTACCTCTTGATGTGTGTGTAGGTGTATCCAGGCCCTACCTGTTAGTGTGTGTGTCGGTGGTCTCACGGCCTACCTGGCAGGTTCTAGTGTTTAGGTGGTCTCCGGCCCGAGCTGGCTTGGACTAGAGTAGCATGGAGATGGTCTCTGTGTCCTACCTGGTCGGTACTAGTGTGTATAGAGGTGGTCTCCTACCTGTGTCCCCCCACACCGGCAGGTACTCGTCTTGCTGGATGTCCAGCATGATCTCCAGGCCGTTCCCCGTGCCCCCCTTCATGGTGGTCCGGAGGCTCTTCCCCTCCTCCACCGCGTTGAACATGTAGCACTTCCCATACCTGGTGAACACCTGCAGAGAGATGAGAGAGAGAGAGAGTGGGAGAGAGAGAGAGAGGGGGGGGGGGGGGGGAGAGAGAGAGAGAGGGGGGGCAGAGAGAGAGAGAGAGAGAGAGAGAGAGAGAGAGAGAGAGAGAGAGAGAGAGAGGGCAGAGAGAGGGCGGGAGAGAGAGAGAGAGGGGGGGCAGAGAGAGGGCGGGAGAGAGAGAGAGAGAGAGAGAGAGAGAGAGAGAGAGAGAGAGAGATATGGGGAGAGAGGGGGAGAGAGAGGGAGAGAGAGGGCGGGAGAGAGAGAGAGAGATTAGAGTAATCATTTAAAAACAACAGACGACGCACACTTTGCCGCCAAACAATCTGTGGAGGTGAAGAGGGCCAATGGCCCAGAGACGGGCTCATCTGGCCCCGTTGACAGCACCACAGCGTGGTGTTGTCATCTTTCGCTCGGAAAACAGAGAGGAGCCGTATCGACGGATCAAGGGAAGGCCAGCGGGCGCGCCTCGTGAACCCTCAGCGACCGCGCTCACCGCTAATAGAGCTGAAACAACAACAAGTACAGCCGCCGCGACCTCAGACAATAATAATGAACCAACATAATCTGCAGAAGGGGCACTCGAAACTGTCTGCTTTCCCTTGCTTGCTTCATGGCCGTGGTAGATCGAGGGATTTGGTTTCAGGTTCCAAAGAGATGGAAAGTGAGGGCAGAAAAAACCTTCAAAATTTCCCACATAATCACTTAAAAGCTGTGTAGGACCTGTCATTGGTTGTGAAGGATTGTGAGGTTTAGAAACCCATTGACCTCTTTCCATTTTTCTCTATGCTCAACGATAGCTAAATGTTATTTCTTGAGGGCTATGTGGGTTCATTGGGTGTGTGTGTGTGTGTGTGTGTGTGTGTGCGTTTGCGGGTGTGTGTGTGTGTGTGCGTGTGACTGGAGTCGACTTCTTGTTTCAGTAATGGCTTTCAGCTTTCCCTCTTTATTTCACCTGCTCAAAACCAAGCCACCAAATTACTTTAAACCATATTATGAATAATAGATTATTTTGAAATTGCTGAACGCAGCTTATTTCCTTTCGCGTGTACACGACGTCTGTGAGTCTTTGTGTGTGCGTGAGAAAGAGAGAGCGATAGAGAGAGATTGTGCAAGAGAGAGAGAGAGAGAGAGAGAGAGAGAGAGAGAGAAATAAAGAGAGAGGCAGAGAGAGAGCAAGAGGTAGCAAGCAAATGAAGAGGACAGAGAGAGAGAGTGAGAGAGTTAGAGAGAGAAAGAGTTTGTGTGTTTATGCTCGGTCGGAACAACATGCAAACGAAAGGCTAGTTGTGGGGTCTCCCATGCATATTAATCCCCCTCACCACTTTCATCAATGTCTGACAGTCGGAGAGTACATGATTGATGGAATCCTTGTAGAACATAAAAATCAAACAGCTCATTGGAATCAATGTACGGCCGAATTAAAGCCGTCAGAATCGCAAGCTCACAGGTGCCTGATTGATTGACCAATTTGGTGAAAACCTGGTGAAGTCCTTAACCACTATGCTGTATGTATGCATATCGCAAATTCTCCCCCCCCTGTTGTGGTGCGTGCTGATGCTGGCCCTCTCTCGGCCATTCCGTCAGGCTGATGGATAACCGGGCTGTGACCACTGCCACATTTGGGGATTTTGGGCGGAAGGAAGCAAAGCAGCACATTGTAAAGTCGCTCTATGCAGCACGCCTGCTGCCTGCAGATTCGCTTTGACAGATGCAGATACGAATCGGTGTTCCATAAACGCCTGGCGATAAATTGCCAGAGCTCTGCAGAACAAAGTGTGACATTAAAATGCATTCGGGTGTCGGGTTAAAATCGGGTTTGTTTACCGATACCGAGTTTGGGGATAGATATATTTTTCTGTGGCGGATGATTTGGGAGGACAAGCACACGGTAGAAGAGGCAGACACCTGTAAACAATTTAATGAAATGTAACTCAGGCTCTGCCAGGGATGGTTTGGAATGTGACAGCCCAGGTGTATTTGTCCAGACAGAGAGTGTTTGCACATACAAACATAGAGCAGCAATCATTCAAAGCAATATCGTAGACACATTCGTCGCCCTCTGCTTCTGTATGCGGCCTTGCCTTCAATGCACAAAAGAGTTATCTGAAGACACAGCTGTGTGGCCGATATGCCCTCGCCTGAGGACATAGCAGAGTACCCTTCAACAACCTGCATGCATTTTTGCAGACATGCCTGCCACAAATAGTAAACTTTTCCAACGTTTCAATTCTTGAGAAATCGAATCGTAAGGTTGCCGGTATGCCTCCCTCTCTCTCTGTATCTCTGTCCATTTCTAAAAGGTCCACTGTGAATAGCATCTGTAGCATTTCGGCCAAGTCCGTTTCCATCAATGCCATTTCAATCAACACACTGTTCCTTTAAAGGTATCAACAAAACAGTGACAGCAACATCCAGCAGCACATGACATTGAGGCCTGACATCATATATGACTGGCCATTATCTACAACGAGGCAGGCACATCCAAATGGCACAAACCATATGTGATGCAGCAGAGGCATAATGTGTACCATAATGTATGATTTGTCGATGATCTCTGTTGAGGAAAGCTTAATTCAAGTGGCTGTCAACTGCCTTTACAGACATCCGATTCCCTTCAACCCTTAACCCTTATCTGCTCAGTTAAGGGCCTTAACTGAGCAGTTAGAAAACCCACAGGCATTGGGTGCTCAACCCCGTCTGTGCACATAACAAACAAGTAAATAATTTGTGTGTGTGTTAGCTGCTAAGAAGCGTTTCTCTCTGTTGTAGCCCCCCCTCCCCGCCATGTCCTCTGCATGCGTCCTTCCCACTTCTCACATTCCTATCTCCCTTTAGAAGAGCCTCTTGTTTGTGGAAGTGCGTAGTACAGAACAACTCTGAGGTCTCTGTTCCCTTTCTGTCAGGTGTAACGATGTCTGGCATGCGGCCACGGCCATGGTCCTTCGTCCCGTCGGACATCACACACCATAACCCCTTTCAGCGCCTCGGCTGACAAAGTGCTAACAAACGCATCACAACCCTGGAACTGGGATGTGTACCCTTTCCCGTTTCACCCTTCCAACCGTCCCCCCTTTGCCGCCCATATAATACCCCCTCTCCCCCACATCCTCGAGCTAGGACGGGCCCTGTCAGACAGCAGAAAGTAATGACTCCCCAACCAGATCCACAAGGTATGAAACGCCACACAAACCCTTTCTCTGCCAGACCGGAAAAAATAAGTGCAAACCCTCCCTTTTTTTGACAAGATAGCTTTCACAATGCGGCAGGCAGGGTATGTGGTGTGTAACTCTGGTCTGTGTATTCCTGAGTTTGTTCCTTCCAAAGTGTTTGTCAATAATGGAGTAGAGCTCCTTGTGATATGGCAAGAGGAGCTGAATTGGAACGAGGGGATGACGCTGTGTCTGTGTCTAACGTGATAGCGCCGCTACAGATTCACCGTGTCGGGGAGATCACCCACAGACCCTCCGACTTGCTGTAAAATGTAGATGCCGGTTAACACCGGTTGTGTTTGTGGGAAGGATATCTGTGGCACGTCAGCAGGGGGAATTAAAGCTTTGCCGTTTAATGTTGTTTGTGTTGTTCTGCCAGTGGGCTGGGAAGGCACTTTGCGTTTCGTCCAGCATGCACCTGGAACGACTACAATGGTGAGGTACAGTTGTAAACTGCATTGTAAAAAAAAAAGCTCATCACTTATGTTCCGTCACGATGAAAACCTTTGAACATTATGTGTGGTATTGCTAAACCGATATCAAATATGCATCCAGTAAACCAAAAACAAATGTTTAAAGCCGGGGTAGTGAACCCATTTAAGGTTTTAACTTTGTTAAATAAGTTAAGGAAAAGACTTGTTTTTGCGCAACCACAGTCTGTCCGGTTGTAACGGTCCCCAGGGACCTCTAGGAAGACCCAGAAGTAAATAAATAACGACCCAGCCCTTGCCAAGAGCAAAACGTATCATTATCAAAGAGTTACAGATGCTATCTCCATCGTAAATCCCTAAATCCTGAAGCATCCCATCACACCATGAATCGTCTTCTCAAGAGCCCCTACGTCATCACAGCCATCAGTTGGTGCTCAAAGTCACAGCACGGCCTCACGGCGGTGGTTCTTGTTCTCTACTCGCCAACGAGACAGCCCGCGTCAGCTCCGTCGACAACAGTCAGCCGCCCGACATGCTAAGCCGTCCGCCGAACTCATCCTCGACACGCCAGCGAGAGGTCGGAGCGTCGGAGCCGTCAGAAAGATCGGAAAGATGCCTCATCCCGACCCCGGAGCTAGTGGGAAGACCAGAGGGCCGCCAATTAAAAAAACTACGCCTTTCAACTGCACTCTACGGCTAATTGGTATTCACCAGCGTCGGCTGTGATTCCCAGGGAGACAGAGAGTGGTTGAGCCCTGTTTTTTTTGAGGTCTGTACACAAAAGAGGTCTGTACACGCAAAAGAGCTCACGCAGAGAGGGCGTCGCGACGGGGGAAGGCAGAATCGTTAGCGAGGCGTCTCGTCGCGGCCAAAGGTCGCTCCAGCGAGCCGGACGGACGCGAGTCAAACGTGGAGTGAGGAGTCGCCGCGGGCTACGGCGAAGAGCTAAAGTGGAACTGAATGCGTGTGCACAATTGAATAAAGAAATCCATACTAATCGCCGTGTTCTGTAATGGCCATATCCCTTGGCTGTCGGTTGTTTCCCCTCGAGAGGCGTCGCTGAGGTCTTAACTTTTTAGCGTCAACCGAGCCCCACCATTTTGAGTTTATCTCACTCGCTTTCCTCCAGACTTGATCCTGTTTCGGTTATCTTTAACTCCACGAGTGGCAGGCCAGCGATCCCTTGACGACAAACAAACAGATTATCTTTGGGAGAAAAAAAATTGTGCGAAAGGGAGGGCTGTATCTTCTATATTTTGGTCCCCCTCGTGTTGTTTATCTCTCCCTGTCAGTGTGTGTCGTCTAGCCATTCAGCCCTGGCCATGGAAAGTCCCTTAAGTACCAAGTGTATCTCCAAAGGCCCTCTCCTCTTTTTTTTTTCTTCCTAAAGCTGTTGCCATGGAGACAGAGGAGTGAGAGAGGAAACGTCCGGTTCAAGAGGGCAGGTCCTGCACAGTGATTTGACCCTCTTCACGCACCTTTAGTATTTGGGATGCAGCAAAAAAAACGAATACGCCGGTTGACATGGAACCCCATGCAACGTTTCCCAGAGTCTAAACCGAATCAATTTTCCATTATTTCAACACCGTCATGATTGAATGAATGAGATAACACACGGGCTGCCTTATGCACAGGCAATTTTCTCACCCCGAAAATTGCTATTCAATCCATATTGAATCTTTTGTACTCCCGCTATTAATTTACTACAGCATGCAGCTGACTGCGCTATCGCTATTGTTCATATTTCACATTCATGCAACAAGCCCATCCGTAGTCGGCCGTGGCAAAGTGAATTTCCACATCCTACTATCCCCATTATCATTATCATGTAATTCAAACAGCCGTATTGGGGGCGGGAGGGGGGGGGAGAGGCCTAAGTCCTGCCTGGTTTTGGCTTCCACCGGTGCACTGAGCCAGATAACTTTACGCATTAGGCTGAGCTCGGGGGGGGGGGTGTGGCCACTAATGGCCGGATCCAGAATGCTGACACTAAACACTGGTGTGGATTTATTTTATGTTCCGGAACCGGAGTCTCAACCTCTTATGAGGATTGTTCCCTCGTTGAGCTGATTTATACCAGTGACAGGCTGGGGACCCCAAGGGGGAAACCACAGATGAGTGGAACCGACGTTTTGGATGCGACGGAGCTTACCAGTTGTTAGTACCTCTCTGGCAGTGAGGAGACTTCAAAGCTGAGATTAAGTCTGAAGAAGTCGTCCTGTGAGCTGCGGCATTTGTCGGTTTACCGTCACGGGAAACCGTTTTTATTTTGATGTCAACGGTTAACAAACATTGAATGTCAAACTAAGACAACGAAGGAAAGGAAAAATAAAATAAAAGGGACCAGAGCAATCATACTTTCTGTGTTTACCTAGAGTGAACAACAGGATATATTTTTTTTTTTAAATAACAATTGTTAGGGCTGTGTTTTCCCCGCTCAGAGGCAGCAGCTAAAATGAGCTCAGACTTTAAGAACAAATAGTGATCTAGCAGATATTGAGATGCAAGAAACTAAGAGAAACCGAGAACCACACACAACGAGCTTATTGGCCCCTAAACCTCACCTAACTGTGCAGAACCTCTCTTAACTTGGGTTAGGGGGACTCTGACGGCCTGTGCAACTATAACCTTGACTCTATTTCGCACACAGTTAGGATTTGTATGCAGTTCCTACGTTTGCCACATAAAACTGGCTACTGAGTACATTGAAACCTGCGCTTCGTAAAACTTAAGTAACCAACCCATTGAACCAGTGGACAGGTTTGATTATTATTACATATAACTTGCTGGGTGAAAGTGAGATAGAGAGAAGGAGAGAGAGGCAGAGAGAGGGAGCGAGAGTGAGGCAGAGAAAGGGAGCGAGAGAGAGAGAGAGAGAGAGAGAGAGAGATAGAGAGAGAACAAGCGATAGAGAGAGAGAGAGAGAGAGAGCGAGAGAGAGGCAAGCAGAGCTAGGAAAGTAAAAGAGAGACTTAGGAACCATGGAGCAGTGCAGAGGAAAAGCCCTCCTGCAGGGACAGGTAAATGAAAGCCTGGTCACTGAAATGGGCTCATTGGTTATCTTTGTGTGTGTGTGTGTGTGCACACCCGGGCGTGTGCGCTTGCTCAGCAGCCCTGCTGCAGTGTAATGGGAGTCAATGTGGGGGAAGTCATGGAGACAGAGCTTCTTTCACCTGAGCCAGGACATCTCCATCGATTAAGCTAACACTGGTGGACGCTCATCGTTATGTACAGCCAGGCCTGCTGCTGCCCTCATCTCCCTTCTCCGATGTACACAAACACTGCCGAGATTACCCCTCCAATCACATCTTATCCCCCCTCGACCCTTTGTCCTCTCAAGATCCAATGTTAATAATAATGATAAACACAGTGTGTGCGGCCGACCCTGGATGTTTTTTCGAACGGAAGATTGTTCGACTTTCAAGTACGTGTCAGACTCGCTGTGCGTCTTGTTTTCAACGGCGTCTTAACCATTCCAATCTTCTTTGTTGGAAAAACCGAAACTGAGGCTGTAAGAGAGCAATCATCACCGCTACACTCCAACAATATACGCAGAGAAAAGTCAGGAAGGATAAATGACAGATGCACAAAGAGAATACCATGTTTATCATGTGAAATTGAAGCATCGTGTATTTATTGGATGATGTTGCTTTTGACTGGGTTGCATCATAAATACTACACAACTCCCGCTGAGATCTCATCTGGAAACGGGCATTGATTGTACTCAAAGTGACAATAATGTTTTTTTTAATCTGCCGTGGGGTACGAAAAGGGTTTGACACTTGAAAAGTCTGTCACAAAAGCTGCACAAAAATACAGTTTTGCAAGAAACAGAAACACATGACTTTGGATGTAAAACAGAGACGAGACAGCTAAGGGTCCATTAAGCCTACTGTGCTGTTAAAGCGCAAGACGGAGATCGGGGGGCAGAATTCAGCTTCAAAGCGGCGAATCGACTGAACAATGATGGCTCCGTCTTTTTAACTTGTGAATGTTGGTCAAACGAGAACTATGCAGCACAGTCTATGAATCTCTGCTGCTGCTGCTGCTATGTAAATGTAAAGTCCCTTGATGAGTTTGGGGTCTGAGGGCCAAGTGGACTCCCCCCCCCCCCCGCCCCCCCAGCTCCACCACAGGAGGTGGAGCACTGCAGTGTAATCCATCAAACCCCGGGGTCTGTCTGTTGATCGGTATGATAAGGACACCCAGCCCCCGACTGCGAGCCAAGCCAGGCTTGAAATCATCCCCTCTACTGCTGTTGTTCGCCAGGCGAAACAAAAGGTGGAAGTCGTGTTTTTAATTGAACGGGAAAGTGGTCCCCGGCATGGAGAGCATAATCAGCATTTCATCTCCGTGACCTTTAACTTCCATTCCAATTCCCCCGTTCCCCGGTTTTATCTTGACCTTCTGAGGCAGGCTGGCAGCGTCGGAATATCAGATCGGTTTCGGGGTCTCAACCATACTAATTCTGATGGAAACTGACAGACACTCCTTTTCCCTCCCAGCACGCCGCGGAGCACCATGCCCGGAGCGGCGTGTCTTCTTCCTGCAGTTATTCCCTACGCCGGCGCCCGTCAGTGCAAGCCGGTGTGTGTGTGTGTGTGTGTGACTGTGTGTGTGCGTTAGACGTCTAGATAAAGCTCCGGGGACCTCCAGCTCCTCTAAGCCTCATTAATCTCACCGCAGTCCTCTCAGTCATTACTCCCAGACCCCCTGGCCCCTCACTGGGGGCCGGGCGCCGGCCCTTACCTGTCCTCCCGGGCCGGGGACTCGGACATGGCCCGTGTAACGGGCTGACTAATGGGCGCAGGGCGGGGGGTACTCTGTCAGCGACTGATCGCTTACAACGGCGCACACCGCTAATCCGAATGGATGAACTGTCAGGCCCGCCGCGCATGACGACGAGGTAGAGGACCACGCAGCTTCGCCCCGTGACGGCCCTGATTACGGCGGTAAGGGTTCTGTTTGTGTGGCGGCGAGGGTGTTCTTTATGGCCACCGTGGACACGCAAAGCAAAGCGGTCAATTCTTCAGCTGCACATTTTGCTCGAGGGTAATGCCTATATTTTCCCCCCAGAAGAAGCAGAGGGTTTGAAAGAGTTTACCACCTGTGAGGTTGCCTGGTTTACCGCTGTTTTGTCCACACCGATTGATCATTATGGGGGGTTTTGAGAGGAAACATGCTGCTTGACTCCTGGAGCAATCGATAAGCCATTGAGGTTTCAGATGTGTTTACAAAGAACAAGGGAGGAAAAGCGTGCATTGTTCGATTTCAAAAGAGGCTCTTGCACTGCTGGCCACTCCTGGCCTTTCATCTCTTTTAACCAAAGAGATGAAAGGTTTTTAACCAAGTGCCGAATATCAATGCAGGGAACCTGAAACACTGATCAATGGCAAACTACTGAAGCGTTAATACTAAACGAGAGTGCAGCGTGGGAGTTTCCAAAGGAAGTCAAGGTAGGGAGGGAGTCAAATGGCGCCCGAGCACAATTAACATTTTAAACAGCAGCAGCAGCAGCAGCAGCCGCCGCCGGTGCATGTGAGCAGAACCTCAGCATTCGCTCATAAAGGCGAGACGCTGGAGAGGATGATAAACCTACAGGAGCAATCAATATGGCGGCCCGCTGAGGCCCGGCCCTCGCTCGCACACACGGATAAGGGGGAAAGGTTGTTTTTAGTGTGGTTAATCACAGCGTGTTCAATCACGTAAGAGGATGCAGGCATGCCAGAGTCGGCTCATCTGATACGGTAAGAACACCTCTACCTGCCAGAAATAGCACCTGAGGGTGTTTAATTGTTTTTCTGTGGGATGGTGAACATGTCGAGCTATAATGATTGGAGAGACTTCCCTGAGGCGATCACATCCCAGAATATCTCTACCCTAACGACGGTAGCATACTTGGTAGCATATGCAACTAGCAAACACAATCTAAAAAGAGGAGATCTGTCCCTGCTCAGTGAAACACAGAGGGTGTATTGATGTCCAACGTATACATGCTCTCGTATGCGATTATTTACTTAAGTGTGCATTTGATGCCTTTGGCTCATTACTGAAGGACCTAGAATATGGACGCATTGGAAAGTGTCCCTGTGTCTAATTCAATCACAATGAAATCCCAAAACTGTCTTTTAACTGTGGGAAAATTTGGCGATTTTGTTTGAATGTAACCTAAATGTATTGTTTGTCTTTAACCTGGTTAAATAAAGGTTTAATAAGATAAAGAAAAAAGTTATGGATGTTCGTAGGTATGCATTTGGTTTGGTAAAAGTAGAAAATATAATGTTTGTGTGAAAATAAGGTGAAAATTTTAGGTGTTTTTAGGAGAAAAATGAGAAACCAGAGAACCAAGATGATACGTGCAGCAGGACCGACAAGTTGCTCATTAATGATGCTGAAGAACTCAATGTGTCATCCAATGTTCCTTTCTGACACTGTCTCGTTAGAGACGACACAAAAACCAACAAAACGATAACTCAATACAAGAAACTGATGTTTCTGCCAGAGACTTCAATCCTTACAAGTCATCCATCCCCAAGCAAGCAACATGCCTTGAATTAGCAGCTTCCCTTACAGTTACTATAGCAACTCCACCTTGCCGACGATGTGATGGACCTTTACATAGCTGTAGCCTCAGCACTCCCCCCTACCAAGTGTCCTCTATTCATCTCCAATGAAATGTTACTATTATATTACTATTAGACATCTAACGATCAACTTCACTTTAATCTAATACAATATCATTTAACCTCAACCTCTCTGTTTGTATTCCATTGACAAAGGACTATTTACTATCTTTCCGATTGTCTTTATTACTCTCTCGTCCAGTGCACAAGCTCTGGTTGTGTGTTACCAACAGTGAATCAAACTCAGAGTGACCATGACCTCATTCAACCCCCATGGATTGGGAGGTCAGGCCTAAGACCCCAGCACACATTCCAGGATAATTCGGCGGTGCGCGTTATGGTTCATTGCGGTTCATTGCAGTGTATTCCTGGTACAAACCCAAGAATCAAGATTAGATTCAGAAGATCTGGATTTGACATAAGGAGGGGAGCCATTTTCAAATTGCAACGGCTTAAATTATTGCGCTCTGGTCTTTTTTTGTCACCGATTTATGCCCTTGTCTTCCGTTTCACGAGGGAATCGACCATCCGTCATCGGAGGTGGTACAATAAATCTTGTCACTGCTCGTCAGTCGCTTGGAGCCCCAGCAGAGACCGCAGAGCAGCGCACATGATGAGCGAACAACAAAACTGGTATTGGAAATAACCTGCTCCACCAATCGAACAGTGAGATATGGCTTCAAACTCAACTACTGCTTATAGGGCGGGAGTGACAAAGGAGGTAGAGCAGGTTGACTGGTAACTGGAAGACTGCTAGTTCGATCCCCGGCTCCTCCTAGCGAGTGTCAAGGTGTCGCTGAGCAAGACACCTCATCCTAACTGCTCCCGACGAGCTGGCTGTCAACCTGCATGGCTGACTCCGCCGTCGGTGTGTGTGAATGTGCACGTGAATGGGTGAATGTGAGGCAATAATTGTAAAGCGCTTTGGGTGGCCAGTGGATAGAGAAGCGCAGTGTAGATGCAGTCCATTTACCATTTAACTTATGGCTTATTTTTTGATGACTGTGGCCAGAAAGCGTGATATTGCAGCGGTGGGACCCCTGCTGAGCACTGGCCCCGTTGCTGTGAGTAAAATAAAACCGAAAGAAAGGGTGGAAAGTCTGCTGATAAAGGAGCCAGCGATTAAGGCCAGAGATGTGTGCTTGGTGTGTGTGTGTGTGTGTGTGTCTGACAGACACACACACTCTGTATCTCTGTGAGAGAAAGAGAAAGAAATAATTAAAATGAGACAAGATAATCACAGGGTGGAAACCTGACCTCCCAGATTTGGCCTTTGCCTTCTTTACATTTGGGATTTATCTAGTTCCATTTGATCTTCAAAACCGATCAGACGGCTGCCAGAGAGAGAGAGCGAGCGAGTAAGAGCGAGAGAGACAGAGAGACAGAGAGCGAGCAAGTGAGAGCGAGAGAGACAGAGAGACAGAGAGCGAGCAAGTGAGAGCGAGAGAGACAGAGACAGAGGGCGAGAGAGACAGAGAGACAGAGAGCGAGCGAGTGAGAGCGAGAGAGACAGAGAGAGAGAGAGAAAGACAGAGACAGAGAGACAGAGAGAGAGGGCGAGAGAGAGAGAGAGAGAGAGACAGAGACAGAGAGACAGAGAGAGAGAGAGACAGAGAGACAGAGAGAGAGAGAGAGAGAGAGAGAGAGAGAGACAGAGACAGAGGGCGAGAGAGACAGAGAGACAGAGAGCGAGCGAGTGAGAGCGAGAGAGACAGAGAGAGACAGAGAAAGACAGAGACAGAGAGACAGAGAGAGAGGGCGAGAGAGAGAGAGAGAGAGAGACAGAGACAGAGAGAGAGAGAGACAGAGAGACAGAGAGCGAGCAAGTGAGAGCGAGAGAGACAGAGACAGAGGGCGAGTAAGAGCGAGAGAGACAGAGAGACAGAGAGAGAGAGCGAGCGAGTAAGAGCGAGAGAGACAGAGAGCGAGCAAGTGAGAGCGAGAGAGACAGAGACAGAGGGCGAGAGAGAGAGAGAGAAAGACAGAGACAGAGACAGAGAGACAGAGAGAGGGCGAGAGAGAGAGAGAGAGAGAGAGAGAGAGAGACAAAGACAGAGACAGATACAGAGACAGAGAGACAGAGAGAGAGGGCGAGAGAGAGAGAGAGAGAGAGAGAGAGAGAGAGAGACAGAGAGAGAGAGAGAACTAGGAATAACAAGCTTGAAAAAAAATATGAAATTATGACAAAAAGTGATATATATTTTATTTTTGTTGGACTCAATATCATGGCCTACTGGGAGAGAGCCTGTTAAATCTCATCTGGAGCCACAGTGCTCTGGGACATATTTTCCACTTGCGAATAAAGGGAGGTTAAAAGGCCAAACTGATCCCAGACCAACCAGCGAGGAGGGATATAGCGGGATAGAGGTGTGTTGTGAAACAGATTGGGACCTCAGTTTATATCTAACGGGTAATGGCCAGGAAGCAGCAGGGAACTCATGATACCATTCAAACAAAAATATTACGATTTTGCTGACAGATTTTTTTCAGATTTTTTTCATTAATAAGAAATTAAGACCAGAAAAGTTGTATAATAGGAATACTATTAGGATAGTTCAACCTGGATGGGGCAAGTATCATTATGGTAAGCAGAGCAGAACCCCCTAGGATTGCTATTGTACTACGATTTGTAAAACCAAACCACGTATTGTTTTGGGATTTCAGTAGCAGAAAACATCCACATGTTTTCATACAGCCTGCTACTTTAAATGCAGTTCATTCAGTATTCTGTAGTTAAACTCAGTTGGGTCACTGCTTCGTCGTTTATATGTTGTTTAATTTAGCCAAGAGGTTTCCCTGGTAAGGAATGGTCAGGGTAGATTCTCGTCAGACTCATTTGGAGAAATCGGTTGGCCCCTGCAGCCGACTGTGTCCCAATAAATGCAGAGATGCTAAGCAAAGTGCACTCGCTTTTTAATGGTCTGCTACACACCTTTGTTTGCAATGTGCTTTCGAATCAATGTGTGTGTGTGTGTGTGTGTTTGTGTGTGTGGGCCCATGCCTCTTATATATCCCTACCCAGCATGCACTATGTTGAGCTTGTTTTGAATTGAAGATTAACACGTGATTACACTAATAACGCAGGAACCCGACAGCAACACGATACATCATTTGGAGACACAACAGGATCGATAAGTGCTTCATTTAGATCGAAATTTGTCAATTTGGGTTGCATTCTTAAGGAACTCTACACCGGTATATATTTTCGTATTCAATTGAGCCCCTTAACAAAGACTGCATTGACACTCTAACAGCACATTTATAAGTCCTCCGAAAAAACATGGACTCAACTCGCACCACCATCTGCAGTGTCAAAAAATGCCATCTTAAATTATATAAAACGACTAAAATCAATTATTCACAGAAATTGCAAGCAGATAAAAAGCGATCCAACCTAAATCCCAGAGCCCTGTTGTCATCTCCATAAAGCCCCATAAACGAAACAGCGCAGCACAGCCCCCTCTACATGGCACGCGGCTTTGTTCAAAAAGCTCTAAATCTTTAATATCACACTCCTGGAGATGAAATATTCAACTTGGACAGCAGATGCGCCAACAGGAAACACAGCGGTGAATGGAGGGTGACATTTCTCCGCGGTCTAGCTTCAAGAGACGGGGCCATCTGTTGGCTGAGTCCGCTTTAGCTAATCAAGTCTCCTGCAAAATGCCTCCGCACAAGTCACTCCTGGCCCTCCAAGCACACGGGGACACGGCTGTAGGGAATATTACCAGCACAATTATGCCTCATGCGTTCGGGTACTCATGCTACCAAGCTGGACTTGAGACGGTGGGAGAGGGCTGAATTAATGCAGTCACCGGCAATTTCTGTCTCTCTAAAGTGAGGCTGCATTCAATGAGACGCCCCTCAAAACCTGTATTCACCGTGCACCCGAAACACACACACACACACACACACAGACACACGCACACACTGGATGCATATGTTTACATGACGTATAGCCACTAAGTAGACACGGAAAGACGTTTGTGTGTGTCCACAGATCCACACAAACACCGGGCCCCTAGGCCTGGCCCCTCAGATGGCCCCCCAGGGGTGCGCTGGGAGGAGGGTTTAATTTGCCATAGAGAGGGAACAGATACTCTACCGGCTGGGACGACGCAGGCTCTGTTGAGTGACAGGCAACACAGAGAGGCAGGGTGTAATAATTGGGAAGAATGAGAAGAGCTGATGTTGCATTTTAGTCAAAACCCAACGGCGTTCTCGCTCTGTCCTCCGGCTTGGAGCAAGGAGAGCGAGAGATAAGCAAAGCTAAAGAAAGGAGTAATAGGAGCAAAGCTAGGAAAGTAAAAGAGAAAGTGATAAGGATAGAATGAGAGCGAGAGAGAGAGAGAGAGAGAGAGAGTTAAGCAGAGCTTGAGAAAGGGAGTATTAGGAGGCAAGCAGAGCTAGGAAAGTAAAAGAGAAAGAGATAAGGATAGAATGAGAGAGAGAGAGAGAGAGAGAGAGAGAGAGAGAGAGAGAGAGAGAGAGAGAGAGAGAGAGAGAGAGAGAGAGAGAGAGAGAGAGAGAGAGAGAGAGAGAATCCCGCTGGATTCAGGGACGAAGCTTTGAACAGGAATGCGAAAAAGAAATACACTTAATGCATGAAGATATTCTGGTTTATTCATACATGGCGAGATATGCATGGGAAATAACATTGTGTGTGTAGCCTATATATTATTCATTTTATTTTGCATAAATATTAATGTACATGCATTACTGAATAACTCGCAAATGGTTGCAGAGCCAATCGCCTGATGGGATTAACGTCGATCTGGTTTCATGGGTGAATCACTCGCAAATTAAGGGCAATTGAGTGCTAATAGGGGCTGTTAAGTTTCATGGAGTCTGTATTCTGCATCGCTTCCTCTGAAAGCGCCTGAGATGTGCCCACTGGCATGACATATGTGTGGGGTTATAAAACAGCCATTCTACATTCTGTGGACCAATCGCTGCAACATGTTAAGGAGCAACGATTACTGGAAATTAGGGCTGAAAAAATTATATCACAATTTGTTTTCTGATATTGATCGATAATTAAGGTTAATTAAGGTTTGTATATATACAATTATTTTTTATCAGAATGAATAGGTGAACAACATTAAACAGAACCAACCCGGCTTTACGTTAAACACTGAATAAATTAAATTAAATAATCATGCAAACTGCTGTCCCATCACATCAAATGCCTGGTTTCAATCATCTCTCAATCATTTTAGAGGTAGTATACTGACCATAGATGGATGAATAATAAATACGTAAACGACTGACAGAGCGGAGCTGAGGGATTGATGTTCAGGCTTAATATTTTCGCCCAGCCAGTGCGTACTTAGCATCCATTACACTCATTAGCTTCTTGAAGCCCTGTTTTTCAAGCGTGCTCAAAGTCATCATATCTTTAGCGATACCGTATGTCATTACGCTGGTTATTTCTTTGTATCGCTTGAATTTCTTTTCATATTGGGTAATGGCTGAAAAAGCAGACCCATTTGTTGGAACTCGAACTTCAGAAGTTTGACCTGAGGATGGATTGATAGTGCAAACTCAAGCCTTCAGGGTGATTCTGTCCAAAATAATCATGTTTTGCCAACCAAAGCTCTGTTTATTTATGTTTGATGAACAACCCCAAAAGCGTCCATGTTTTTTTTCTTCCGCTTACAAGCAGCGCATGTCTAGCCAGAAGTGGCTATAGCGCTCAGCTGCCTAATATTCTCTAAGTTCTACACGCTTTGGGAAGTGTCGAGGGTTTTCAAGTAAACAGTAAAAACCTCAACACAAGAAACCGACACATTCAAGAGAAGATATTTGCTACGGACGTCAATTCAAGCGCCATCATCACGCCATTTCGGTTGTGGTTTGAAGACAGTCTCGTGCGCCACCATATGAAAGGCAAAATCAGGGATGGCACGTCAAAGGGTCTTCCTTCAAAGGCATTGGCGGATCTGAGCAGCGCGGGCGAGGAGATCCAAGAGGAACAAGTCTCCGACACATCGGGACAAGGCCTCTGCTTGCATCTGGATCATGGCGTCGGTTTCAAACAACACAGCCTTTGTTCCTCTCTTTGAAAACATAACAAGCGAAGGCCCATCAAAGACGCTCAAATGTCA
Source organism: Gadus macrocephalus (assembly GCF_031168955.1). Lineage (NCBI taxonomy): Eukaryota > Metazoa > Chordata > Actinopteri > Gadiformes > Gadidae > Gadus > Gadus macrocephalus. Next base: position 2,028,193 of record NC_082383.1, read on the forward strand.
ACCGCAGGGCAAGTGCCGGGCTCCGATTCCTCGTCCAGTGCGGATACAGGCTGATAAAGGGCGGGGCCTTCAATCAACGTCGGGTGGCCTTTGCAAAGCAGAGGCATTAGACTGTTCGTAAATACCATCTTCGGCAAACACACTCACACACAGATTGCATCTAAAGTAAGGATGGCTTGTGTTTGATTAAACAGCAGCCATGTTTATGTTTGTTATTATTTATGGTTTATTTGAAAGGGGACAGATATAGTGTACTTATACAAACTGAGAACAGCTATCCAATGCAACGTATCGTAGTGCTTATAGTGGATGCTTATTTTTCCACACCCATTGCTAGAAGGGCTTTTTTGAAAAAAGAGATGCAAACAATGAGGTTAAGAGAAGTTAAACAGAGTACAGCGAGAGACAATACAGCACAAGGTAAAAAATAAGATAAGAGGTTAAAACAGTGAGCTAAGAATACGTTAATGTTGAATGTGCAGTCTTGTAACCCAACATAGCACTTTGAGTTCAATTCACATTCATACCATAGGGAGCATACTTGTATATCTCGATCACTGTTTAAGTATTTATGAGATGAATTGTTATATTGTTCTAAAGATTGACCTCGTGCACGTATAACCACGAGCATAGCGCATAGATCAGCCTGGATTAATGGTAAGCAGCAGCAATGCTCCTGGGCGTCCATTTTGCAAACGTGCATGTGTCTCCCAGGTGCATACTGCATCTTCCCCTTTCCCCGTATATACAGTCTAATGGAACACATGAGGATTCTTTCCTTTTTTTTTGGTTTGAAAGAGGTCCCATGTTTATGAAACCTTGAGAATCATCTGTTGCCAAGTAGCATATTCAAAAACAAGGCATAAATAACATGAAAACGCTGATTTGCAAAAGTGAGTAATGGGAATAATTACACAAAAGCGCGACGACAAAATAAGCACGATAGAACATTCATACGGTGCATTATTTTTCCGTTGTGCAGCTGAATCTATACTAATAAATTGTATTAGTTTCTCCTTCTTATAATACATTATCTATCGTTCTTCTCCCTGTACCCCCAGGCAGGCCGTGAGGCTGCACTCTTGGATGGAGAAACCGTGGTCCGCAACGAAGGCCTGCCATTGGTCGCCGGTCGTCACTCTATCCTCATCACTCGCTGTGTCAGCCCAGACTCTCTCTGAATCAGCCGATCCTCTGCTGCGAGCCCCTAAACCAAGACAAATGCACCATGGCAAATAACCGCATAATAGCACTCCAATAGCAGGAAAGGGAAACGTATATTTATATATTTATATGTACATATATATACGTATGAATAATATGAATAAAGAATCAGAATAATGGCACAGCCAGCGGTTTAAACTGACATATCTGGCCCTGCACGCGGACGTGGGCGAGGGCAGAGTACGGTGAATAATGATTCAGGGTAAAGTAGAAGATAATTATTTCTCCTCCCACTATGGAGAATGGAGACATCATTCCCGGGACACGAGGCCCGTCTCCAGCAGCCTGATCACGGACGGCTGCTGGTCTTCCACGGCCTCTCAGGCGTGGGCAGGGAACGGGACTGCGTGAATACCAAACGGGAAAGGTTTTGTTTAGGGTTTCAGTGTCTGGTGTATTGGATATATATATATATATATATATATATATATATATATATATATATATATATATATATATATATATATATATATATATATGTGTGTGTGTGTGTGTGTGTGTGTGTGTGTGTGTGTGTGTGTGTGTGTGTGTGTGTGTGTGTGTGTGTGTGTGTGTGTGTGTGTGTATTTTTGTATGCATGAATATATGCACCACAGTGCGTGTGTCCGTGAGGCTCATTAAGAGCTCTTAGATGGAGGGGGAATATGGAATTGGAAACGATGTGGCTCAAACACACCAGACCCACTGCAGTGAGGCTTTCGCCCACATTAAGGTTCTCGAAGCTCATCTCCTTTTTTTCCCTTGTTCTTCGCACCGAATTTTGGTCCCTAATGTTCTCATCGCCCATTTAAAGCTGCAATCAGCAATTTTTTCCCCGCCCCACTTTCTGGTGATTAATTGTGTTTTGATTGGGCTTCATGGTTTCTTATGCGCCGGGCTCTATAGCAATGACCAGAAGGCAAGTAACTGCACACAAGCCACAAGACCTCTTCAGAACACAATCTAATCACAACAAAGTGGGGAGTGGAGAATTTGCTGATTGCAGCTTTAAGGTCATCCGAGATCAGAACTCTTTTCAGAAACTAAACCTGCCCAGTCCACAAATAACAGATGTTTGGGTGTTCTTAAATTGGTCTGATGACCAAGTCCTCTTTGTGTCTTTCCCAGTGAGAGGAGAGATTGCTCCAGGGGAGCAACCCCTGAACAAAATGTCTGTCTTCAACTCTTATTGATCTATTTGTGATGCAGTATTAAAGCCTAGCAACCAACACACACCACAGAAACCGATTATTTCCCCCTAACAGCGGTACGCATACTGAAGTGGATTCTGTTTTGTTTTTAAGATGAGTTGTATGCTTGGGTGGTTCCAAGTAATCCCCCCCAGACCTATCCAGTTGGATATGATGAAAACATGTATCGAACACCACCAAATGAGGCACAATCTAGCACACTTTACATTAAATGGCTGAGCCATTAAATACAATCCCCATCCAATCTAGAGTGCAATCCAATCTCAAAGCAAGGCAGATGAGGCAATATCCAGCCTTGTATTAAAGCCTAACCATGGGAGATTACTAGTCCTGGTGAATCCGGCACAACATTTCATCCTAGGCACGTCGTTATTTGCTTTATATGATATTATAATAATTTTAGGACATTGTATTGCGATGTGTGCTATAGAGGCAACATAATTGATTATTACGAGAACACGTAAAGAAAGCATGGGTCACAACAACCCGGTGACCCATGCTCTATGTAATGATCAATACGCATTTCAGAAACAATGTTCACTTGAAAAAGCAGCCCTCAGGGTTTTGTTTTATGAAGTAGTAATAATAGCATTGAGACCGACAGGACTTATTAGCGCTCACACTGAGGAAAGGAAAAGGAATGGAAAGGGACGTTTCTTTTTTCGTCCTTTAATAAATGGGGATTTTCTTCATTTGAAACTAAACACTGGCGTGATTAAACCATGTATCCCCGTTTGTACTAAAGACTAGCACCGTGGCTAAAAAGGTATAGATAGTATAATTGGCTGACGACCAAAGCAGTAAAATAGGATTAGCTTTAATACAAGTAGTCCAACTGGCCTTAATGGAACTCCTTCCTTGTCAGAAGGAATCTCATTCATACCGCCGCTGCTGCTGCGCAGCTATTAGGAGTCCTAGTATCATCGTTGATACCTCAGCGAGATTAAGGGGGCACGCTATGCAGAGGCTGGGTGAACTCTGAACAAGTGAGTGTTGATATGAATATATGAATATAATAGAAATATGTAACATATACAGCCCTGAAAAGCATCTGTAATTCCTTTATCCGTTTCATAGAATGAGTTTGACAAATGGTCAAGTAGGTTACGTTTATCGAAGTACTATCCAAGTACCATCTATGAGTGCTATCTGAGGGCTACGCGGCGGATGCATCCAGCAAAGCGCAGAGGTGGTGAACATTGAGCTTTGCGTGGGGAGAAAAAAAAAAAGAATCCCAAGTAGGAGAAGGCGAGAGGCAGCAAGAGCTATAATGACTTGGCTCTACCTTTCCATCTCAGAGAGGGGGTGCAGCCACGACACCCACCACCGCCACGTCTCTGAGCGGCTCAGGATCACGGCTCCAACGTGGAGACACGCAG
>NC_082383.1:2036985-2065914 GCF_031168955.1 Gadus macrocephalus
GGAAACTACGTGACAGGTTAGCTTCTCAAACACCCAACCCCCCCTCCCAAGTGTCTTTCAGCTTGCGACTGTGCTGCTGAGCATAAATGAATCCCTTCGATAGCACACTAAACCATTTAAAACAAACTCCCAACAGGGTACCCCCCCGTTGCGCCAGCTATCACGCAGCGACGCCACAAACGGCTAATAACCAACCCATAGGCACGCAAAATAATAAACCCCAGGCCCTCGTACACGTCCGCAGCCAAACAGCGGATAATTAACACTAATTCCCACTTCACAGTGAAAGCGCCCAGCGCCTTCTTTAAGCACCGATAATGAAGCCCTCCGCAGATAGCGGTGGTTTAATACCGTGCACAAGGCTTAACCACACTTCCATCGCAACTTTGTTGGAAACAAGGAATAGAGGAGGAGATAACAAATGTAAAAGACAAAAAGGATTACATTTGTTGCTTTGGTTTTCCATCAGCGAGCTCATTACCTGGATGGGGGAAGGAGGGGGGGGATACGCATTTGGTTCCGTATCAGGAGATTGTTTACCTCCGGAATTAAAACCGAGAACTGCCGTGTGGTCTCCGCTCTTTAACCGAGATCTCCGCCACACTGCACTCGCTAGGTAGAGAGCCAGCCACCCTACGGTCTGCTAGGAACAGAGCGATGCGTCGAAATGACGTACAACTCGGCCGTTTTTACTGCAGCCCTCTATGGTTAGAGATTTGATAAGCTCTACCTAAATCGGTGAAATGGGGCTTAAAATGCTCAGGGTCAGAACGACTCTTCGGGACATTCAGTCTGCTGAAATAAAACGGGGCATCCCGATGCGGTCTGCCGCTGATCTACGGTCTGGCTGCTCGTCACTGCTCATCGTTTCAATTAGCCGAAGAGCCATCGAGATCACGTGGTACGACCATAATACCCCCGTCGTGCGATTGTTTGCCCATGCATGCGAGAGGTTCTGACTTTGCGTTGCGTGATAAGCTCCTACTGATTGTACGGCCACAGCAGGAGCCTGTTTAGTTCTCACTCTAGAGTTTCCGCTGCCACAGCTTTCGTTATTTTTAACAGTTCTAAATTAAACATGACTAAAACATGCCGATGCCTCCCAAAGACAACTCAGTCCCAACGACTAAGGAATGAGTTTGAGGGCTCCGTGTGTGCGTGTTGAGTGTGACTCACTGGTCCTCTCTGTGGAGCCCAGTGTTTGCAATCGCATCCAACAACCAGTAAATCACGATTCATGAGGCTGCTGTGAGAGAGCAGACTGCAGGCTAGTCGTAGGCTGGCTGAAGCCCTCATTTTCTCAATTGAAGGCTTACATTTCCTTTGTCAACAAGGACAAAAAAAAAACTGTGGTAGTAAGAGGATGTATTCTCGCTGAAGCGTACTTCAAAAATACTTCTCTGCGGTGGGCCACCCCTTAAAATGTATGTTTTCCTTTGCACGTTTTTTTCTTCATACATTTTAAGAGACAGCTCGCGCCACATGCTGTGGTTTCGGCCTCAGGGACCTTGGAGCGGGTTTTGGACTGACAGCCGGACCCGGGCGGACAATACCTGGGAGTATCAGCCGGCCTGACCTCCTCCCTGTAACGTACACGGCGGTAACTGTGATAGACAGGCTGTTCCGGGGGGAGGTTTAGATCTGTCCTCACCCAGCGTGGCCTCTTCGTACACCTGCTGTGTCTCTCTCTTCAATGCCTCCATTTTGTGTTGCTGTTCTCTCCCTCCTTAAGTCCCCATTACCCGGCTCCTCCTTGATGCACAATGAGTCATGTTTCCTGAACAAACGCTCGGAGGCTTACTGTGGCTCACATCGATTTTTTGGACGGAGAAGAGCGGTGCTTTACGTGGGAGGGTTCACGAGAGGGTGCGTGGACGTTGGCCTGCGTCGGTTAAGTTTAAGCAAAAGGCTGACAAGCTGGTAAACACTCGGCACGTGGGAGACAGATAACGGAAAAGGGATGAGATGGGGTGTCAAGGTTAGGATGAGAAATACAGACTATAACACGTGCTCAGAATGAAACGTGCATGCTTACCATGTGATAGAATTTTTCCTTGTCAATAATTTGTGAAAGGAAATAATAGGTTCTCACAGCTCTCTCCCGCATAAGAAGAAAAACAGAGAAAGGCAGAGTGAGATAGAGAGTCACAGCGAGAGAGCTAGCTCGTGAACCATGAAACAGCTTTTGGGCTATTCAACTCGCTTGTCTTCTTGCATGCAATTGATTTTCTCGGCAACACACAGCCACAGGCGACCTGTCCAATTACCAGCACTTTAACCCTGGTAATCTGTGTGTGTATTGAACACCGCGTCTGGGGAGCCCGGTCCAGCCTGTCTTGAATACTTACCACCTAAGACACAATAGTTGGGACGTTTGGCAAGGAATATATATTCAAGCTGACTATTCTATTAATTTTTCTCTCTCCTCAGCGCTCATCTCATTCATCCGGAACAGAGAAGTGGGGTGGCATGCGTTTCAAACTAAATGATCGCTGGGCAGACGGAAGACACCCTCCCCCCCCCCCCCCCCCCCATTGATCTGAGTTTCTTTAGAACTGTCGCCGCGAGAAAGTCAAAAGAAGTGAAGGACAGGCTATCACAAGTGATCTCTTTCATCAGGACCAGACTCGGTAGGGCCGTGTGAACCGCTCTGCGTTATCCGAGACTCTCGAGGTTCCGCGGTTGGGATTCGTCGAACACCAAACTCAACAAAGGCCTTCTCCCCACCGACACCGACTTCTGCATACACAGAGAGAGGAACGGAGTCAGGAAACGAAAAAGCTGGCATTCGAAACCTGTTGAAGCTCCTCTTTGAACCGCGCGCTTTCACTGCATTTCATCCAGGTTTTATCCGTCAAATTTAATTAGGCATGTGCTCTCTCTCTCTGGCTCGCTCTCTCTCTCACCCTGGCTTCTGCCAAAGCGCTTTTATCTCGTGTCCTGCCACTGATCAATGCCTCACCGTGCACACCTCCACTGGCCCCCTTACGCCATCAGGCCTTCCAAAAGCCACAAAGCCAGGCAAGGTATCACTAGTGTTACCATGGCGATGTGCTGCTTCCTATCCCCCCCCCCCCCGGACCCCCCACGAACACCTGCCGCACGCCCGTCATTGATCGATTGCGCAAAATTGTTGGTCTTTATTGTTCTAAAGCGGTCGTTTCTCTTTCTACACAGGCCTGCTAGCGGGGGGAACAGCGAGGCAAAGTCACCGAGCCGCGAGGCGCCCGCCTTCCCTATTAACATACATCATTTTTGGGGCTCCGCGTGGAGCGGGCGTCTCTGAGGAGGCAGGCATTACACTCTAATCTCTTCCCAGAGAAGAAGAACCCACAGCGGGGAGAAGCGGGGGGGACCTGTAGGGAGGGGCCTGGGTAAACGTCTACAGTCGTGCGGCATTGTGGCGGTACAAGCACTTAGCGCCAAGTAATCTCGGTGTTTGTTCCGTTGTTGAGGGGATAAACAGAGCCCTTGATATATTTGACTAATCAGATGTTCACAGAATAACATTCCAGCTAAGTGTCAGTTTGTCGCAGCAATAGCGGAGGCACTGCGAGACAAAATAACAGACAACAGGAATACGAAAACAGAAACGCACCAAGTGTTCACGATGAAGAAGATACGATGGGCAGGTCACTCAATATCGGTCTCGGGGTAGATTTTATATCCCGCAAAAGAGCTATATTCACGTTGCTTTGGGTGACTTTGTTTCACCTCTCGCCAATCGTTTCGGAAAATATGAAACTTTTCATTCTGCTTGATGCTGAGGAAAGCTGGCTTTCGCTGGCAGCTGGTGACTGCATTGTCACACGGCTGCACTGCAGTGCACTCTACCCTTTAGTCTCGATGTTGTGCTGCGTGTTTATGGTGCCGGCAATTACGCAAAACACTCCCCCAGCAGCTAGGAGACCCACAGTCGGTGCCAGGCTGTTTGTCTCTGTCTCTCAAACCACTCTGTCGACGTTCTGTCGCTTTCCTTTACAAGCTTGCGTTGGTAAAAACAATCTATGCTGAAAAATCAACACATCTCGGCCAAGCCAAATACATGCTCTTCCACTTAAGCATTACAAATAGTTCTAACTAATTAAAACTGCACCAATATATAAACATCTATCCACAAAATAAGTCATTGATTCAAAAATCAACGAACAATAATGCAAGGTGTGATGATCGTGAACTTTGACCTCTTGAGATCCGTTGGTTGGACTACTGTTGCATCATGGGACTTGGATCTGGTGTGAATCATGACCGGCAGTCTCCCACAGGTCATTATCAGCCACTCTGAGCACCGGCTCAGATGAGAGCGTCGGATTGGACCATTATCTGGCCCATTAGTGACAGTACATCTACATTTATAGCCGCGGTACCGCAGTATGTGTGTGTGTGTGTGTGTGTGTGTGTGTGTGTGTGTGTGTGTGTGTGTGTGTGTGTGTGTGTGTGTGTGTGTGTACCCTCCCCCCTCATTGCTCATCTCCGGGAGCACCGGACCAGCCTCTCCCTGTGGTCATGTGACCATGCTCCATGACAGCGCCATTAGAACCGCGACCCAACCAATGGAGCCGCTGGTTTCCTCCCACTTTGGTGCCGTGAACAAAACTCGCACCGTCAGAGGGCGATGGGTGTGTGAAAACCACCCCAGGGTTTCTATCTGTCTGTCTGTCTGTGTCTGTCCGTCAGTCTATCCATCGATCACACACAAAAGACACAAGTAGGAGCCTATATATATTTTCAAAGACAGGGATGGACGGGGCCAGGCCGGACCCCTGGTGACTGCTGGGCCCCTGAGGGCCATGGGGGTAAGGGTGGCAGACATTAGTGTCGCCGGATTTTCTTCTGACACCCAGCCTTCTTTCGATTCCCCTTCAAAGCAGAGGCCTCTAGCTGAATACACAACCCAGGGGGTTGTGTGGAGAGAGAGAGAGAGAGAGAGAGAGAGAGAGAGAGAGAGAGAGAGAGAGAGAGAGAGAGAGAGAGAGAGAGAGAGAGAGAGAGAGAGAGAGAGAAACAGAGAAAGAGAGGGTGGTTGAGAGAGAGATAGAGAGGGGAGAGAGTGAGCGAGAGGGAGAGAGAGAAAGAGAGAGACAGAGAGAGCAAGAGAGAGAGAGGCAAGCAGAGCTATGAAAGTTAAAGAGTTAGAAAGAGGAGGGGGGGAGAAAGAGAGAAGGTGGTTGGAGAGAGACAGATAGAGGGGGCGAGGGAGTCAAAGAGAGATAGAGAAGAGGGGAGAGAGAGACAGACATGGAGGGAGGGAATCGAAGAGAGACAGAGACAATGAGTGATAGAAGCCCGGTTCCAGTAAGCAGGTGTGTGATTTCCGCCGGAGCCAAGGAATAGCAATGAGCGTCAGGAGAAGAGCTGCATGAAGAAACTAATGACGTCTCAGTCCTGCTAAGCTCTAATCCCCAGCGAATGGTTTCCACAGAGGTTTGCAGACTTATTTTAATGAAAGGGATGGAGCCAAGGATTTTCTCTCCCTGCCTTGATGACCTGCAAGAAGGACAGCGAGACCCGTAAACTCACACTTGTTGTATTCAATGAAAGTGAGTTTTTAAAATAACACAAGTGGGCTTTCGGCATGGCAGCCAGAGCAGGTGAAGGAGGCAGAGGAGACGACAAGAGCTCCTTCTTCGTCCTGAGATATTTCTAATGTCGTGACTGAAGGGCAACCTGTTATCAACTGACTGTTATTAACTCTCTGTGGGATGGTTTAAAGGGGGAGGCCCCCTCACACAATTCCCACCCCATATGGATGAAAATGTGTGTTTTACCACCCACAAACAACAGCGTTCTGCAGGTTCTATTGAGTTATTCTTCTTCCAATAAACAACAGACAAGTATTGAGTTTTTCCACCAGACGCACACACAAACACACACACACACACACACTCACAAAGCATAACAACAAGTAGGCAATACAGAGACAACCCACTCACCCCCTATGAGCAAGGCACTTCAACGGGATAAAGAAAAGGCAGAGTTTGGAGCGGAGTTTTGAACGTTCACAAACAGGTTGGCAGTAAACAACGAAAACAAACGATTTTACACATATTTTCTCTTAATAACTATCATTATAAACAACAATGACAAAGTCTTCAAGACTACAGAAGACACACTAACACGTTTAAAAACAAATAAAAGGACGAGTTTGTGTTAACTGGCACTTACACCATCGTCAGGAAACCAAAATTCCTGTATTTCCTTCCCTTAATGGAAACATGGAGCTTCAGGAATGGGGTTCCAGGAAGTGGACTCAGCAGTCAGGATGTGTTACTTGTAGGCAGGGATAGGAGAGAGTGACAGACACAGCTAATTACACTCACTAGTGTATCTGAGCCGCCAGTGTGTCAGAAGAACACACCGCCAAATGTGCATAAGAACCCATAGTACAAAATACCTTTTCCGGGATTGGCTTGCCTGCCACAATTTATTTGCTTTGGAATTAAACCCCTTTCCGAGCCAATTTCCTTGTTCTCACACGTTTAATAATTTTTTTTCAGCCATCCTCGAAATCAATTTTCACGCTAAAATCCATCGTCGGATACATTATGCTCCTGAAAGAGTAGGATCCGCACACTACATGCTGCTCCCACTATCGTTGACTGAAAAGCGTGGCAGCATTTCTAAGCAACCATCTCTCAGGTGGTCATGCTACATCCTCTACACTCTTCCAATATAGTTTTCAATCAGGTGGTAATGCTACATCCTCTACACTCTTCCAATACAGCTTTCTTTGTTCAGCCTCTCTTCCATCTCCCAGAGCTGTCTGCCTTACCCTAATAACAAGATGAATATTACTACATTTCACCACGAGGGAATGAACTCCACACATCAGAATTAGTATGACTGTCGCGTTTGCACCACTATATTCTAATGTGATTTGCACTGATGTGCAGCCAAGCCCCGTACGCATGGACACACTAACATGCGGTCGATTGCTCCTCGACAGCTAGCTTAAATCAATGCCAGTCGTTAGGAGGATAAGCTCGCAGTTAAAAGGACTTTAAAAGGGTGCCAGCGTGTGGTTTTATTGAGCGTCATAATTTGTCCATATCAAAAGGTCTGCAGTGCCGTGCAGATGAGTCGTTCTTTTCATGTCTGTCCGATTCTCCCGAGCTTGCATTAACATTCTAGCATTGTCGAGCTTGAATGCAAAAAGACGAAACGGTACTGGGGATCAGCAACACTTAGTTAGTGGGTTAGTCAGCAGCGTGCTAAAGGTTTAAGACCTGGACACCAGGCAATTAAGAGGAAGTGGCGGTGGGTGAGGGAATGTCCTGACCCGAACGGGCACCATGAGAAATTTGCAAAGCCCTGATTAGAGGGGATTGTCTCCCGCTCTAAACGGGGATTAAAAATTAACATTAGTACAACGAGGCCAAAAAGGGACACTCCAGGAAAAAAAAGAAGGAAAAAACGAATATGCAACTTTGTTAGGAATCTTGTCACGCTGGCCCCGGAGCTAATGATGTCTGACTGTGAGATAGGGGGGAGACACAAAGGCCTAATCCTACATCAACAACAAATTATCATGATGCAGCACCCACCCAAGGAAAGAGAGGCAGACATACGCCACACTGTGCTAGCGAGCCATGACAGGGCGGGTGCTGCCTTACGCTGTTTGACCGTGGTGCAGCAGCATCTGTCGGGATGGGTCAAACCTGTTTGTTGATTCTACCTTTGTATATTCCCATGGCATCTGCTAGTGCACACGTGTGTTAATCATGTAATGAAATACAGATGGATACTATCACTATACAGAGTCACCAAAAGGCCAGAATGCAATCAAAGATAGCGTAAAGATGATAAGAAATTGCTTTTCTTCTGTGAAACCACTTTACGGGTAAAATATCCTTGAAAATATTGAAGCATTGTGAATTGATCCTAAAGGATCGGGTTGGCTCATGCAAAAATCAACAAAACACATTAGTGTTTTGTGCTGTGTTTGCCCGTCGCGGATTGAAAACAAGCTTATTTGAAATATATATATCATGCTGTCTTCAAGTATCGCTTGGATCCTTTTTCAAATGTATCACTACAGCAAATAATGGCTTTCCTCTAGTGCCGTCATGAACATCTTTTACAAAGAACATTGCCTTCACTGGAGCCTTTTCCTATTACGGTCTGGCCCCCCGACTTGGGGTGCAAACTGAGATTACTTCCGGTGGCTGCGTAAAGAGTGGATGTGCAGCATTAGATCAGTCCAGTGCTAATGCTTCGGGTAAGTACTTCGGAGACGAGTACCCCCGATGTAGCAGCTGTTGGAAGAATCACGTCCGTGGGGTGATTTAATTATCCTGCCGTTCTGCGAGCGGCGTGTCAGAGTTGATCATTAGTTCTGAAACACTAAACAATCCGGTGGTCGCAGGAGGATTGTTATACCTGCCACTCATCAGCGGCCTTGCTACACGCTGCCATAAAGGCACTTTTCTCTCAGGGAAATGTCAGCGATTCAGTGCAGGAGTGCTGGTCTCTGGAGGATCCAGGCGAGCGTCCTCTTTGGATGATTTCCCCGTGGTGGCATGAGGGGTGGGGTGGGGGTTGGCATTAAGGTGGGTGGGGGGGTGTGGTGTGGTGTTGATGAGCTCTTGGGGTCTGGGCCTTGTAACTGTCAGCGGTCTACTCCCAGGGGTCTTTTGGTCTGTGTTTTCTGGACCAACACCGGAGCCGAGACATGGACGCTAATGGCTTCAGAGTCCTGCTGGACCCGGCCTTTTCAGACACTTTGTCAGAAGAAACAGCAGAAGAAGAAGAAACAAAACAAAAAACAAAATAACTCAACCCGCATGGGGAGCCAAAGCCCATAAAAATAAGTCCTGATTGTTGGCTTTGGAGTGCTGAGTTGCCAGACTGGGGTTCCTCATCCTTATCACCAACTGCGGTTCTCAGACTACGTTTTGCCGACACAAACAACTCTCTTCCCGGAGAAGGGGGAAGTGGCAAAACAAACTTTTAAGTAGATGGGTTTACTCTAGCAGCAGCCCCAGGGTCTCGACCATCAAAGTCAGAAGACGGAAAGATTGAGGTCGGCACAAAACACTGCGTTCTCCAGCGCCAATCGTCCCATGCACGCCATACATACAACTGTTTCACGCCTCTTCCAGAGAGGGCTGCTCTGCCCTTGGCCCTCTGGCCTTGTTGTCTGGCGAGGTGCTCACCTCAAGCGCCGACCCCAAAGCGGGGGTCTGCATCTTGTAAACACATCACGTACGGATTGTAGTCTTGCTGCCATGCCACCGCCAAAGCCGGGACCGCGCTCACTAGACCGACTGCACACGATACAAAGTCCTGTCTGTGTTTCACTCTCTCCCGCGTCTCTGTCTAAAGGTCCTAAAGACTCGAGGAGATACGTGACGCCACTTCAGCCTCGGAGTAGTGGTGTTCTTTCGGCTGGATCATTCCCTTGCCTTTCCTGGCTGTCAGTCGACGTGCCGGCAAGCTCTCCTTCCCCCCAAAAAAAGAAACACACTAGTTATGAAGGGGGAATAGGGGTACGAGGTTTCCCGGTGACATGGAGCTGGGAGAGGGAAAGAAGAGGGGGTTCTTAGGAAATGGAGGGGCTGAATCACACAGACAGGCAGCTCTATTAATACGGTGACACGCTCTTCTCTTTTCCCTTTTCTCTCTCACGGACTCGGCAACGGGGAGCCTGTCAGCCGCGGCAGTAACAGATACATGCAAATTACCCCTCACTGGAGCCCTTCATCCGGCGCGGATTAGCGACGCCGCGCGAACGCACCACGGGTCGCTCTGTTCCGCGGGTACGGGGAACACACCAGGCTGCTGGGATGGAGGGCGGAGGGCTTTTGATGTTTCTGCTGCCATGGTGGTTTCTTTCTTCATCTGTTTAAATGGGGACCTCGATTCAGTTTTTTTTCTTCTTTTTAGAACAGAGCAGCTTTTTCGGGTGTGATAACCGAGTCTTAATGACAAGTGCAATCTCTGGCCTCCTCTGAGACCGAGTTTGTCGGAAACTTCTTATTGGCACACAGACTCGTACCGATTCGCAATCACAAGTACGTAATCCAGCTGATAAGAAGCAATAGTTAGTATATTGACACGCACACATACACACAGACAGAGACATTTAATGACGACTAAAGATATCCAGTTTTCAAAGTAACTAGCATGGCTTTGCGTCATGCTAGCTACTTTTTCTCCCAATGGAAATGACGAGAGGAGACATCCCTCGACGACTCTGATGTCACCGCTCCACTCTCTCCCTTCCCTTCAATCTTCCGTCGGTAGTCTCATCCCCTGCAAACCTCCACCTCCCCTCTCCTTTATCTGTCCTTTTTTTTTTATACTGTTCAAAATCGAACGTGTTTGAAATTCACTGGGAGGGAGCAAAAATAAATAAAGAAGGTAATAAAAACCTCCCCCCAAAACTAAATCACTCCTAAAATTTTAAAGCCGCACTGAACTCGTGACAGGGTACCCTGGTTTCACGATCCATCACTGCAACTGTCAGGAGTCGCCCCCCCCACACACACACGAACACACACACACACACACACACACACACACAACCTTTCCCCCAGCCCTGCCACCCCCATCACCTGTTTTAACGTGCAGAAAGCCAGCGCTCTAAGACGTGATGCAGCACTGCAGTGGCACAGTGCTCTCTCTCTCTCTCTCTCTCCTCTATCTCTTTCTTTCTCCCTCTCCCTCCCTCCCTCTCTCCCTCTCCCAGCTCTGTTTAATGGCCAGTGACAGGGAGCACCCAGGGAACCAGTCGCCTATGCAGAATACTTAGGACTCATCACGGTATTTGGCAACGGGTGGCTCGTGCAACATGACAGAAAGAGAGAGAGAGAGAGCGACAGGCAAGCGAGGGATGAGCGAGGGAGACAGAGAGATCAAGGGAGGGAGAGAGAGCGAGAGGGAGGTTAGAGGGAGAGACATATACATTAGATATGAGAAGCCCAAGGGGAATAGAAAGTCAATAAGAGGTGCAAGATAAACTAGCGGGGAGGGCCACATTCATGGGGCGTGGGACTAAAATAAACCGATAGAACCGTGTTACAGTCACACAGAGGAGATGCTGATGCTCGCCCCGCTGCTGAAAATGCAGGGGAACAACTTTTGGGAGGAACAGTGATCGGAATGGATTTTTCTTATTAGGGCTCCATCCCTGATTAGTCAGTTCTACAACCAACCCCGCTCTTCTTAAAGGGACACCAGCCTTTTATCCGTTTTATAAAATATAATAGAAAAAAATCTTGATGGCACATCAGCTATGTTTTATCCGTTTTGTAAAGTATTATAAAAATTCAAATTAAAAAACGTGATTTGATGTTCCGTGTTTGGTTTTTCCGGGGCTGTTACAGGAAAGCTGTTAGTGAAGCCAAATGGGGGACATTTGATGAAGCTGGTGCATTAATTCTTATTATTATTATTATTATGTGCAGAACTCAGGGAATAGACCACAACTACAGCAGGTGTGCAGACATCAAGGAGTAGACCAAATTACAGCAGGTCTCCAGAGATCATTAATAGACCAAACTACAGCAGGTTTGAAGATATTAGGTAGTCGACCAAACTACAGCAGGCCTGCAGAACTCAGAATAGAAGTACTTACTGGATCTTACTGGAGACCTACAGACATCTGGGAATGGAGGTATTGTGGACTAATGTTGACGGCGAAGCACACAATGTTAATCAGAAAAAAACTCAAGGCTTATCGCTCCCCGAAGGTCGGCGCTATCACACATCAAACCAGATCAGTTATCCAAACTAATGGACATTAATTTCATACAACTCAGTTTACAGAACAAACAAAGAATAAATCACCTCTCGAA
The DNA here is from genome assembly GCF_031168955.1 of Gadus macrocephalus. Classification (NCBI taxonomy): domain Eukaryota; kingdom Metazoa; phylum Chordata; class Actinopteri; order Gadiformes; family Gadidae; genus Gadus; species Gadus macrocephalus. Next base: position 2,048,784 of record NC_082383.1, read on the forward strand.
CAGAGAAGGTTTTTTCTTTTTTACGTGGGTGCTTGCCTTGATGTTGGTGGGCTATGTCAGCCATTTCCAGACATAAACTCAGACTCAGATGTCTCTTTATTCACCCATGGCCGGGAAGAGTGGGCCGATAAGCAGAAGCTTCACACCTGTGTCTCTGGGTCCTTGAGAATAAGAGAATAGTGGAGCATCGGACCAGAAAAGAAAAACAAGCCAGAGTTCGAGGTCAGGCCGGGATTTCAGCCAGCTCAGTGTATTGCTGCCCTTCTCTCCATTTGATGTCTGAATTCAGTCAACCAAATAAATAATATCTGCTTAAGCACCGCACTGTTGGGTCTGAGTTATCAGTGCATGCCCGACTGCCAAGGCAGACAAGCAGGAAACAAACACTCACTTGATTACAGACACTTAGCATGGCCCGGGTTTGGCCACCTTCGAGATGCCAAGTGAACTGTAGTCAGTCTGGTTAGCTAGGGTTCACAGCTATTGAGAAAATACACGTTTCAATTGAAGCCGAATTTTGTGAATTATTACGAGACTTTATTACGACTTCATAAATTGATTATTATTCTGAGACAATAAAAATCTGTTGAATGCATACTCTGTAACGGTTGCATCAAAAATCAATCAGAAGAAACAGGAAAAGATGAAAATGAGAGAAGGATGTTGGGGCTGTAATCAGCTCTGTCTGAGCTAACACAACCGGGGTAATAGTGGAACTCCAACGAAGCAGAGCACGGCTAATAAACATCTACCCCACACTGTTTCACTGGATCACCGATGAGTGAGCACAGCCTGTGTTATTAAAATTGGCAAGCATCTAGGATTACTTATTTACTAGTTTTTATTGGCACCCAAAGTATTGCCATCGCTTTCGTGGTTCCATCAGCGAGCAACATACTGGTGGCAATATGGTCAACGCTTACATGTAGCCACCCGGTTCAGTCCTCATGCCTTGTTTTTCTCAGACTCTCTTCATCTTCTCTGCTGCCAAATCTTTGCCCTCCCACCATGTTTGTGGGGCGATAGCTGCTGGCATGGGGAAGGAAGTCTGGCAAAGTGCCTCATGGGAAACGGGTCATGTCTATTCTAACATGCCCCTCCTCGCGGTGAGACGCCCATCACTCCCACCAACCTGTCTGCTGAATTAGTGCTCAATGGGAGTCCGGAACACTGGGAGTCTCATACGTGCATGTACGTGTACACGTGCGCTATTGTGTGTTAGACCGGAGAACCACAACACAGTGATTCCGGTTGGCAGGGTGACAGAGGACCGGAGACCTCAGGGCCACAGAAGCATTGTGAGTCACAGAGCAGCCGGCCCGAGGTCAGTCTACAGTCTATATATGCTTTGTTATTCACCGTTTCTCCTGAGGTGGTGGGTGGTGTCAACAACCAGAGCTGAGTAGTAGGTGAACACAAAAGAAGGAATGCCTTTCTCGTTTGCCCTTTGCGGGAAATATCACAGAACCCAACAAAATAAACAGCAAACGACTAACCATTCAGACAAACAAATCCTGGTCAAACACAAGTCTCGAATATCGACACCCGAGATTGAGCAGAAACCGAACCAGACCGGGCAGAAGGACGCACAGAGAGTCGACCACACTCTTGACGACGTAGACTTCATCGCCATGTTAAAAGGGTACGGACGTCATAAACATCTTCCAAACATGGCTTCATACACTGAGCCACTATTCATCTGTGTTCCCCGTCTCGGCAGCCTTTGTTCCTCACGGAGATCAGGTGCCTCTTTTCAAGCTGCCAGATACAACCCGAGATGTAACACCAGGGACTGTTTGAGGTTAGCGGTAAATCTATGAGCTGTGAAGGCTCGGCAATGGGCCACACACCAGAGATATTAAACGATCCCGAAGTATTAGCACCCCAGCGATTCACATTGGCTCTATGTGGAGGCGTACCATCGGGAGAGTGGTTTAAAAATGGACCATGCGCAGAGCTATGAACCGTCATCCCATCGGAGCGAGTCTCCAGCCTCATACCAAACACTCGCATCTTAACACACCGACGGCCGAGCAACTCGTCACACGGCGCGAGTCTCATCCCAGCGACTGCACCGTTCCTCTCTCGCCTGCCCCCGTGCTTCTATGCAATAAACACGACCACTTAGGACGGAGCAGGAGACGGCCGTCCGCAGGAGACGGCCGTCCACAGGAGCAGGCAGCGTTCCGCCGCCAACGCTCGCCAGAAAGCCCCCCGGGGTAGCCTTTGTTTTAGAATTCTGCCAACGCGGCACTCGTGCCCCTGGGCCCTCGGCGGCCGGATGAGATTGATATCAATTATGAATCAATTATAGTGAGAGCCAGTAACCTTGAACCTGCCAAAGAACTGTCACAGTGGCTGTTGTGAGCCGAGGTCGGGGACGGCGACTAGCTAATTAGCTCGCGGTGATCCATGCGATACAGTGTGAGGACGAAACTTTGGTTTTCATTTTGTAATTCTTCCTTTCAGTTTTTGACTGTTTTGCTACAAATTTGAAAGAAAATCAAATGAGCACGGATGTACTAATCTGCTGTATAATTGTTTGATATTAGGATCAGAATTACGTTCGCAGTGCCTTATTTTTATGCTCTTCGCTTAATTTACTTCTCTGGGATATGCTGTGGTTTCATTCGGGTTTGTTCCGTAGATAAGCACATTGGCACACCCGCCTAGATCTCGTGTACACCGCCGCCGTTTTTTTTAAATAAATAAACTCCAGAAGAGATTAGACTTCTCCACATCACCCACAGCTGAAGCCAGAGACATGTCCCCTTCCTAAGGGGCTTAGAATGCATTAAAGTCACCTTTACTGATGTCAAGGGCCGTAGGATGGAGCAGAAAATCCTGAAATGAGCAAAACCAACAAACAAAATGTAGCTACTCATTTTGGATGACTTTATACCGACAATGAGGCTACAAATATTAGTACACGCTTTTATATTATGATTACGTTTAATGTTGCCATAAACAAGTTCTCTTTCATGGTACAGAATACAGAATAATGAGTCCTTTGTCAAGCGTTACATAAACCGGTATTTGCTGCCTCAGCAGCAACAGCTGTTGGCGTCATGACGGTAATCCGACATGCAGAGCTCATTGCAGCAAAACATTTGTTGAAAATAGATTTGATTTCCAAAGCCCAAATCATTTCAATCAAAGAAAAATAAATACGCATTTATGCAGATATGAATGGGATGGGGAAGGGATCTGGTTTCTATCAACTTCAATTACAGTTCCAATTATGGTGTAAGAGTCAGACTGAAACAACTTTTTTAATCCTATGCTCTGTTCATTTTCTTTTGATATCTTCTGGAGTTTCATCTCGTTTATTTTTGCGCTTTTTAAGATCTGGAATTCCTGCCAAAAATAAATCCAAATAAAAAACAGCAAACTCTGCTTCTGAGATGCTCTTATTTGTCCCAGAGTCCCAGGTTACTAGTCTCTCTCTGCTGGTTTTCTCATACACACATCATTGGATTAGCATTTTGATTACCATTGTTTGGAATGGATTCGTCCAGTCCGACAACATTACTGTTTCCACTGAAGATCTTAATGTTCAATCAGTGGCATCACCAATCACTGTCAATATTCTAGGCCTCTAAGGTCCAGCTCACTGGCTCTCAGTGTCCAACACACGCACACACACACACACACTTACACACACATAGAAATATATAAACCAGTTTTTGCGGCGTCTTCACTAAGCCTATTAGTCTATGAGTCCATACGAGCGATCGCGTGAGAAGAAGAAATCTACCAGAACATGTACACACAACCCACAGGAGAGATCCCATTTGTCCATAATTAATTCCGGGCTAATTGGGGTTGCACGAGCGTCCAACTATCTCTCCAGTTACGAGATCTGCATGACTGGACTGCTGAAAATAAGAGGGGGAGGAGGAGGAAGAAAACAAACGAAAGCCATGTTGCCAAAGGATACAGCAGACCATACAATCAGGCAACTTGTTCCAATCAGGGAGGGAGGACTGAATGCAAGCTCATACTAGTCACAGCAAACAAACATTGAAATCGAAATGGTAAATTCTAATGGACTGCATATATTTATAAAGCACTTCTCTCACCTGTGGCTACTCAAAGTGCTTTAAAACGAGTGCCTTACATGCCTTACAGTGACACACTGACTGCGATGTCAGCCACGCAATGCAACAGCCAGCTTATGAAGGGGCGGTTATTGTCTTGCTCATGCGCTTGGCTAGGAGGGAGCCGGGGAAGTAACGAACGACCTACCGTGGCTCCTGGGCCCCCGCCAAAATGTCAAAAGCACTAGCAGAGCTAGACGTTTAAGGGGTTGCGGCCCTCTTGGGTAACTATTCACTACACCGGCAGACTTCTGTGTGAAACGATAGCATCAATTATAATAAACGACCAGGCATACTGAGCAGCTGAACCGACGTGTATGATGCATGATAATGATGTAGCGAAGCCCAGGAGGACCGCTCCTCAACAGGCAGTGTGCTCCGTGATAGGGGGAGATCCATTACGGCAATGCGAGATTGATCTGTGAATTAACTTTGCCTTAAAACAACTTTCACCAGCGGTTCAGCAACACGCATGCAACACGCACACGGGAAAAACATACCGCACTTTGGGTCGTTTCAGAGCCCCCGTCTAAACAAATGGGTTAATTAGTATCGGTGCCACATTCTTTAAGTAGTTTGTGTTCAAGGCGAGGGGCGATGCGAGGCCATCCATCTTGCCCAGTAGCCGGATGTGGACGGGCCCGAAGAAGTCGAGGATGAATAAGCCCAAACACAAGGGCCGCATGGCGATATTGAGGGATGGTGCATCCACGATGAATAAGAAAACACCATCAAGGAGAGGTGGTGGGTGTGTGGCATGATGGACCTCCTACAACATGTCAGCCGGCCGTGGCCCCCCGACCATGAATCTCGGTAATGAGGCCACGGAAGACGGCGGGACAGGCCTTAAAGAAGAGTTATGGACGACCATTTCCAAGCTACTCTGTGTTAATGAATAATAGAATAAAAAGGGGCAGAGGAGAGAGAGGGAAAAAAACACTTGCGACAACTGGTTCAGGAGTAATTATCCGGCGGCGTGGGGCACGAGACGGACAGGATTAATAGAGCGAGAGCACAAATGGGAGAGCGCAGACATCATTAAGGATCGATGCGGGGAGCGCGTCCTCAGATCTCTGATGACGCTCGATACACAGAAAGCAGCATCAGGTGGAGATGCACTCTCAAACCGCCTCGGCTTGTTGTGACGGTCACGTTATTCACAACGTGACTCGAAATAGTCACAGCAACCTCGAAATATCTGACAATGAGTAACAATGTGTTTCCTCTCCCACGCCCGCATTAAGCCTGTAATGGCTTCCTATACAGATGGCGAGCACTTTAAGTTTTGCAATCTCATCAACTCTCCAAGCATTAAAGCGCGTAACACGTTAATGACCCGGTTAATTTGAAGGTGCAGTATGTAGAATTAAGTGGCAGGCTTGGCAGAAATCGACAAAATATTCATTATTCTGTTTTAATTTGTGTATAATCCCATGAAAATCAGAATTGTCCAAATTTGTAGTGTTTGAATAACATCTGTGACAGACGGCACATAATTAGAGGTAAATTATGGATTTCTTTTGTCCATCCCTTCAAACGTCATTTCACAAAAGTTTAGGGCATTCTAAACAGCATTTCATGGTCTTTAATTGTAACCTGTGTCTCATAATCACTCAAAGAGCCCCTATTTTAGTTTGACGTATAGAGCAGCCATTTGAGTTTGACGTAGAGCAGCCTTTACAACGTCCAAGACGTTTCATTAGCAATTAAGCACATGCTTTTATCCAAATAGAGGCTCTTTGGTTATTCTGAGAACGATTAAAGTAAACAATAACAAATTAAAGTGCTGCACAAATAGTTTCCAAACAACAGCACGACAGAGGGGACAGGGGCAATGGCAACGAGTATTGCAAGGTTTGAGTTTTATATTCAGTTGCATGATCGTTTTACGAGTAGCAGTGGGAATGTTTACCAAGATGATGGACATGATGGACAGATCAGACGACTAGTTGTTACAGTCCATTGGGGGAGGAGGGTCAGAATATTGACGTCAGATGTCACTATGGGGTTGATTTTAAACAGGTTTGTGTAGCGATGTCCATGCTACACGTCAACTCAGTGTATGCCACGCTCGACCTGAAAAGTGGCTTTTCTGGGCTCCTCCAAAACAAAGGACGCAGGAGCTGGCGGTGTTAAAGCGGTTTATCCGAAGCTTTGCAGAAAATTATAAATGACGAAGGTGCTCCATGTCGCCATGTAGGAGATGTTCCCTGAGTGTGTGTGGGGATGGCTGGTTTAACCTGTGCAAATTGATTTCTCAATACACAACCAGTGTGCTGCCCCACCCAGCCCCAGAGTCCAATCAGTCTGACTCTGGGCCAGGTGTGGATGCTGAAACCAGCCATCATCCACACACACTCCACAGCTTGTAAAGACAAATCAATGTCACACCTGGTGGTAACTGGGTGCCCTTCATTTGACCTTCATGACTACATTGTGGTGTGCTGTATCCTTAGGCATACAGCTCATCCATTCAGAGGATGCGGTAAATTATGAATACCAACAGGTCAGGTTGGGTCATGCATGCATGTGCTATTTTCCGCATCAGAGAGCTGGCGCATAATCACGCACTTACACACACACACACACACACACACACACACACACACACACACACACACACACACACACACACACACACACACACACACACACACACACACACACACACACACACACACACACACACACACACACACACTCAGCTTGTGGTTCAGGTCACAGGCAGTGCGTGTGCAGTTTCAAGCATGCTATGAAATGTACAACGTCAATGTCCCTATCACCACGCTTGATTCACAGAGTGCACTTTGGGAATCAGCCGCTCCGATGAGGTAAACAACTTAGATGGGCTGAGTATGCAAACAGACAACTTCTTATGGCTGAATATGGTCTCTTCTCGATAACGACGAATCCTTACAGCTGTCTCTTAAGCGCAAAAATCAAGCGCAGATATTTTTCGCTTTATGAACACATAACCCTCTCCACGCAAGACAAGATGTGTGGGGCTGATAAGTAACAAGAAAAACCCACTTAACTCTTTGAAGAGACATCAATACATTACGCACATTGACATAAAACACACATTGACATAAACTACACACAGACGCACATACTCTTAAAGTGACAAAGATGACACACACACACTGAGTGGGATGCGATAAGCTGCAGCCGAAGAGGAGAAGTGTGACAGTTAGCAGCACAGCCTCTCTGAAGTCTCTTTGAAGAGGTCTGGGGAGCACTCACACAGAGATCCTTCAGGAAGGACGAGTGCGTAGGGCCTCCATCACCCCCACCCCCACCCCCACCCCCGCACCCTTCCTCCACTACAGGACTCCACCGCCCCCCCAACTCTACCGGACCCTATTTGTGTTTCTTAAAACTGCATTACGTAACATTTCTACTAGCTCGTAGCTTCCAATGACTGGGACATATATGTCGTCAATGCTGATGGAAAGTGATTTCAATAAGGTTACAGATAAAATCACGTCATACGACTGACGTCAACTAGAAACAAAAAATGATGGCCAGCCTCTCTCTCTTTTTACCACAACGTCCTGGACCAAACCCCTCCACCATCACGCCACCTTGAAATAGATTGAATTAAAATGAATTACATTGATATTTTTTGGTATGAATACTTATTACACATTGCCAATTACACCCATCAGTGAGTGGTTCACATTCAAACCGCCCTAAAATATTACCTGAGCCAAAGGCCTTTTCCTTTCATTTAACTATAAATATTTTAATTGCTCATTTGGGGCCATGCATAAAGGATCGACAGTAATGTGTCTAGTGAAGTGGCTGTTTCAGTGGCTGCTTCAATCTAAACTCACTATAAACATCTCAGACAATTAAAGAGGGCTATTAACACTATGTGAAATTAATTGACACGGACCAAGTTGCCAATCGCTGTGAAAAGAAAAGAAAGTGTGGGAGTTCATCAATCAATGACATTCATAGCTACGAGTTCAACACGGTCTGTCCCTTGGCTTCCACTGCCTCCCCATTGATCCCCCCATACTGTGGCTCCCCATGGGTTCTTGAATATTCTTTATGAATGTATCAGAGCACATATAGAGGTGGCGCAGAACAGTCTTTTGTGAATTTCGCCCCTGGTATGATATGGTTCTTAGTCCCCAGTCTGAGAGATGTTGTGCTTGGTTTTACTTTTGAAAGTTTTGAGCGATGACACAAGCACTGTTCAACCCTGGCAGCCAATAATAAGACCTTTAATGAAAACAACAGGTGTTAATTTATGGCATTTGCACCACAGCAGAAATTCATTTAGAAGTTATTTCTGAAACGTTAATTGCTGACATATTTGGTATTTTTTAACTGATTCCTGAAGTAAATGTGTTATGGATTATTTTATTAAATAGATTATAATTCTTAAAATAATGATTCAACCTCACAATCCTTGCACTTAATGGTAAAGGTTAACCGTAATCCACATGAAATATAGTCCAACAACAAGCTGTAACAAGATAGACTCCCATAATGCATAGCATCCTGATATATTTCATCCATTTAATACATTTATACAATAAACTTTGATCTGGTAAAATGTTAAATAATACACTGCCTCAAATGTTCTTCCTTCTTTATTAGAACAAAAATGTCCCGGACCAGAAAAATAAATGGTTATCAATTCCCAAGAATACAAAGGCCAAAGAATGGGATAATCAATCACGAGAGCTCCCTTAAACAACTTACCAGTCACAAGGAGAAAAGAAACGACACTCTCAGCCTCCATTCCATTTCAAAGCCAGAGTTTATTAAAACATCGTCTGAGTACTCATACGTGAAATGACTTCCCTTATTGTGCAGTCTCACATTAACATCTCTGGCGGTGTGGGCGTGTCATCAGTGTAAACGTCTGTCTCAACTCGACAAACGTACATGAACAGAGAGGGCCTGCAGCTCCAGGCCAATACCTCCTGTTATTGGAGCCCTGAAATATAACTTTGACGGTGACCTACAATTTCCTTTACAGTTACAGGTAAAGAAAAGATAGATTTATAGAGGGGGGGGGGGGGGGGGGATTACATATACATAACGTTCGGCCGTAAATGGGGGCCCTGGGATAGAATAGATTTGCTCTGGGGAGAAAGTCAGAGATTACATTTTCGATGGGGCTAAATAAGCCTGACATGGCCAGACCAAATCATAAGTGTGCCATTGTCTGGAGTTAATTTTTCTATTTTCAAAAGGAGTGTCATCAACGGCCGCGGACCAAGATGCCGCTGGACGCAATTGGCGAGACAGACAACCATTCAGAGTGACGAGGCAGCGGCGGCAGACTTATTTTTTTTGCTTGCTAATGAATAACGCCTCAACAGCGCCTTCATAGGCTGCTCCTATCTACAGTCATCGTAATGAACCCGCCCCATGTTGGAGAGACGGTTTGTTATTGGCTCGACGCAGGCCAGGTGTGCGTGAGATCTGTCTGAATGGGAGTGGGGCTAAACACATTTTCAGAATAAAGCATGAGCTTGCTGATTTGTTCGGTGCCCAGGCAAGGAGTGATGCTCATTGATCCCAGTTCTCCCGACTATGAGTTAGGATTCACAGAGGCATATTGTCCATTAAACGTCTTGCTTCACATCCACTGAATCCTGCCCTCTGCCCATATTTTAAATTCACATTTCCTCATTCGCATCGACAAAAAATGGCTTCAACTTGACCCTTGGCAATTCTGCCCGTGTTCCTTTCAGGGGCATTACAGACAAGAATAATTCCCTACCCAACCAGCTAACAGCAGTAATACGACATGCTGAAATATATGTAGTTATAATGGGGACAGGGCAGGGAGACAATGGCTGTAGCCAGGGGAAAAAATCTGGCCAAACTATTGAAACCACTATAGGAGGTTTGGCTGCCTCATTCAGAATGGAGCGCTCCCAACAGAAACATTTAGAACCACCGCAGATAGTCACAGACAGACTCTGACAACAGCCTGATTTGAAGGTGTGGCGACAGAAAGAAAGAAAACGCAAGGAGAAAGCTGTTCTTCTTTCTTCAGTGTGAAAGCTTGAAATGGAATACACAATTTTCTATTTTTGTAGACACTAACTGATCGAAGAACCTTGGGGGGGATGGCCCTTGTGGCAGCATCTCTGTCGACCATTGGATAATATTGCTTCTTTCTGATTTATTAGATGTTTTGACTTATGTTGTTATGAGAACTCTCTGGAACAGCTACGGCATCTCACTGGAACAGCTACAGGAACTCAGTGGGAACCCAGAGGGGCTCATCACAATATTTCCCCTGTCGTCTCCAGTACCGCCACTTAAAACGTGCGGAGCTCCATTTTGCATTTCCCATTAATCTGCCCGACGACAGCAGAACACCTGCTGGCTCCAGAAGGTCGTCCTTCTGTCCTCGGGCAAGTCGGGCCCCCCTCTGGGGCCAGCGCCGTCCTTCACAGCACCGCCCAGTCCTAGTCCTATTAGTCCACTATTCCTGGCTGCAAATCACAGGTAAACAGGTGGGACACACGGGGGAATACTGCTGGAACACAGCAGGAGAAGGCCTTTCCTCCAACGACTAGGGGATAATTACATTGCAGTATGTGGCACAGACATAATATAGTATCGACAAGCACACTATCTATAGGCTTTCCAGGGGAGCAATGTGTCTGGCTCCAGCTAAGCGGTCATGATAAGCACGGCGGGGTTTTACGTGTCAAACTGTGGACCTGAAACCTGTGTGATTATTATGAAAAAGAAAAACTGGCAAGCAATGGAACATAAAATCTGCATTATCCCTATTATCGAAGTCCTTTAAAAGAGCAGCGCAGTGAAAATGACAATTTGCCGTGCAACAGGCACCAACTGAGTCACACAGCTTATAAATGGCTTACTGTGAATCTGCGAAACTGCGGCATCGTCCCTCACGCCTCCCGTGGTGGGCTAGCTATGGCTGTGGCCCCCTGGTCGGGGGCACTATGGGTCATCATCGCACTGATCCAAACAGATGACCCCATCGGCAGGGACTACTTGGGCAGAAACGTTGACGTTGAGGTATTCTTTGGTTTCATACATAACCGTATGTTGAGTGTTGTTATCCTTTGGTTTCATATATAAGCGTATGTCGAGTGTGCCGGGGCTTGGCAACGCAGGACGACATACGGAACCAGTGGAGCTGCTTGGCAGGAGGGGGAGCTGAGGAACACGAGGCACGCCAGCCTGAATGCCAAGAACACCTCCTCTCTGGCCCCGGATCGACTTTATTTTGGAGATGCAGCTCAGCCACAGACCTTGGGCGAAGTACCCCCCACATATATTTTCGGACTGCGCACGGCTATGTCTGTATCTATATATGTATAAAGTAAGCCTGAAAATGATTAGAGTTGGTAGGTGGGGGCAATATGTGTAGCTCCTCGTGAAACTAACTTTTCAGTCTGCTGGGCATTTTGTTATCTAATTTGTGCCTTATATTCTCTCATATCTATATATGTATCCTTCCAGCCACGGACAGATCCATCCGTTCAGCAAAAAAAAAAAAACACTGCCATATTAAAATCCACATGCTGTTGCACCCAGGGTGAGAATAAAGTGAGAATAATGGAGGAAAAACACTAACATCTGCGGCGATCGAATTCACACCTTCTCCTGTCTGCTCTGTTGGTGGCTCCGTCTCTTCGACCCATTTCACACTCAGGCAAAACCCACGCTGGCACAGCAGGGGGCGGCGTGTGGGAGGGTGTGGGGGGGGGGGGGGGGGTTGTTACTAGGAAGCCTTGCTCCCCTGTGCCACAATGTGTGACAGCCTTGGTGGTGGTGGTGGTGGTGGTGGAGGAGAGAGAAGGCAAGGCGGCGGTGGTGGTGGGGGGAGTGTTGTGCTCGATGCCACCTGTACCACTTCGCTCCGGAGACATAAGGATCATTATGCCGGAGAGTGTCGGAGGGCCAATGAGTTTGTTTGTGTAGCTATTTTCTGGCATCTTCCAGCCTGCCCACCCCCCTCCCCTACCCGCCCGGGTAATGATTCACCCAGAATCCTTTAATATGTGCTTCCCTCTTTGCTCGTTTGTAGGAACAAACACACAAACAAAAGCTGTGCGATCCATTTAATCCATCCCAGGGAAAAAAGTCAAACAACCCAACAATGGTGTAATAAATATCGTTTGAATTGCTTTGAGTCCCAACTCCCCCCCCCCTCCCCCATTCGCATCCCCCCCGAGATGTGTGGCTAAGACAGAAGAACAACTTCATGTTTCCTTCTTTCTGTGCTTTCTGGCAACCGCTAGCCTTTAGCAGTGTGACTACATTAAGTCTGGGGTGTATGATGCAACCGGACTGTGACGCCCCATGTTATTTGCCAGACGCCTTCAGAGGGTGAGTGTTTCAGCAGCGCTACTAAATGAAAGATGTGAGACTTCTGAGAGTATTCCGTTGTGTATCCCAGCACTCACAACAACTTTGTGATACTTTTTTTTAAACTAGTACGCGTCATTGAGTATGAGCGTTATAATGAGCCATGTTGAAATGCGCTTCACAACGCACCGTTTTATAATACTTGTTTTCTTTTAAAGCGCTCCCCAGATGGGGCTCCACACACCGCGGCGTTCGCATTAGCATACCCTCCCTCAGCGTCCACATCGAGTTCGTCCAGGCATCAAAGTGCCAATGAGGCACTTTGAAGCAAATCATGAAAAGACCTGGAGTTTTGGAGCAGACCTGATCCTGAGAGTCCTAATTTGGACCTTTCTAAAGCAGGCTTCTATTCTATTATTTTAGTGAGCAAAACATTGTAGACTACAATGTTCAAGATCATAGAAGACGCTTAAAACAAAACAAAAATATGTTGGGTTCCATGACACTTGTCATCCTAAAGTCATACGTGTATATTAGCATGCAGAGGTGTTTGGATCCATTTCCCCTGTAGCTCAAGGAGATATATGGTCCACTTCCTGCTCACGTACCAGCACTGCATTACGGGCCACTATGAATCAAAGTAATTGTATTTTACTTGATTGGTTAGGAACAAGCCATAATAAGCTTTTGTATTCGTACAATCCCTGACCCCTAAAGCTCATTGCATGAATTATAGAGGAGTTTGAGAGAAGGTATTAATAAAAAAGGAAAAAAGAAACAGCTGATGCTTAGATTATTTCAACAAAGAAGATAAAAGGTGTAATATACTACACCGTTTGAGGTCAGCGTTGTCCAGCCCTGACATGCAAGGCTGAACGCTCACAGTGCAATGCGGGATTCATGGACCGAGAATATATATCGTGTTTTTAGATTTGAATATTTATATATGCAGTACTACTTTGTGGAGCGGGGACGGGGTAACCGTAGATCACGCTTTACTCGCGAGTACAGAGAGAGAAGAAAAATAAGTCAGAATGAATCGCTGAGAAGCAACTTCCATTATTCATGGAGATATCCGGAGCAGAGGTAGGCCCACAAACACACGTGCGTTCCAACGTCTTGAATAATGAAAAACATCCCGCGATCGCAGAGAGGACTCTCGCTTTAATATCCGTGGATTCTAACTCTTTTCAAGCTTTTGGTTACTGTTTACCCGATCTGGGCTCTCGGCTGCTGAGATGTTTCTTCTTCGACCAAAGAGTGGTGGAGTTGAAGGCCAGGCGCCAGTTCCAATTTGCCTTCTTTAGTAAGGGATCCCACTCTCTGCCTCTCTCACAACACTTTGCAATTTGCATCACCTCCAATGCACCCTACAAGGATTTCTTGCCTTGCCTCACACAATTTAAAGGAAATAGATGCAGAGAGTTCAAACTTTTGCCCATATTGGGATTATTTGGATTTGAGTCACTTTGTTTTATTTATTTTATTACAAGAACGTCACCTTTCCAAGCTATTGAATGAAACTTCTGAGACCTTCAAATAGGTTTTGTTTGTTGATAAAATAATGCAGCGGTTATCCGTTTATTCTTCTCACCCTTGAATTAACCACAGAATCATCTATTGGTAAAAGAAAAACAAAAACACTATTTAACTTATATACGTATATTTTTATTTCATTCACCTCATGGTCTAGACTAGAGGATTCCCATCAGGTCTGTTTCCAGTCAGATCAAGTGCAGCATATTTCGACGAGACATCCTGTTGAACTAAACCCTCGAAGCATTCCTCTAGCGTTGGCAAGGTTTCCAAATGTTTGTTTACTTATCCCCCAATGATGACAATTCTAGTCGTCCTGATGAAAAATAGGAAGATTTTCACTTGGAAATAGTTAGGAACAAGAGTCTGATTGTATTATGTAATGAGTCATCACTTCTTCACCACTGACAACGAACAGCCCCCAGAGCAATAGTGCCAACCAAAGTTAAATATTTAGTTTAATGTGAGGCATTACAATTGAAAAATGTGCGATGGCAGCTACAACAAATGTTTAATCAATGACAAAGGGTCCGTGAACAAGTCACTGATTAAGCCCTCAACCGAAAAGCCCTAAAGCTGGATGAGGCCGAGTTTTCCCAGAATCATTTCAGGTGAAAAGAATAGTGACAGAAAATCCCTCGGACAAAACAACTTTTAAGACTACTGCGTTGAGTCCAGCATTTGAATCTTTGTGCCCACATAATGCATGATTGCTAACTTTCCAGAATCAACGACACTTTCTTTATTCTAAGCACTGCAACATAAACCTACATGTTTAACACACAGGTTTGAGTACATAATAACACTGATTTGGAAGCGTTTGCCAGGCATTGGGCTCTATTCAACCAGTGAGTCAGGTTCGGAAACCAGCGTGAAGAAAGTCCCAGTCGCACTGTAACTTTAGTGTTGCTGCCGATACCCCGCTTGAAACTGATGCTTTTTGAAGTCGTTCTGAAGAGGAAAGAGACGGCGCATCAGAATAAGATATCTCAGCCTCTCCACGGTGAGCACTTCCAAATGTCAACACTCCTCTCAACGTGTTGTTTAACGTGTGCAGAGACATGTCATAGAAAGTTCAAGAGCATCCCCCCCCCCCCCCACCACACTCCCCACCTCACTTCCCAGCATGCATCATCCCATCTATGGTTAGTCACAGGGATGATGAATGGCCGACCGTCAGAGCCGTGCTTCCGTCACTGAACCCTGCCGCACTGACCAATGAAACTGACCACTAATGAAATATGAACGCAGATCCAGGGTCAGGAGTGGCCGGTGCAATAGCTGTAAGTGCTCCTGACAGTTCCTGTTCTACGAGAGAGAGGTGTTCTGGGTCCCAGGGACAACGGGGATAGATGATGACGTTTAAAAGGGATTAGTGGGTTATTGAGAGAGAGAGAGAGAGAGAGAGAGAGAGAGAGAGAGAGAGAGAGAGAGAGAGAGAGAGAGAGAGAGAAAAACCCCTAAGAGAGAGAGAGACAGAGACAGAGAGAGAGAGAGAGAGAGAGAAACCCCTAAGAGAGAGAGAGAGAGAGAGAGAGAGAGAGAGAGAGAGAGAGAGAGAGAGAGAGAGAAACCCCTAAGAGAGAGAGAGACAGAGACAGAGAGAGAGAGAGAGAAACCCCTAAGAGAGAGAGAGAGAGAGAGAGAGAGAGAGAGAGAGAGAGAGAGAGAGAGAGAGAGAGAGAGAGAGAGAGAGAAACCCCTAAGAGAGAGAGAGAGAGACAGAGAGTGAGACCGAGAAAGAAAACCCTGAGAGAGAGACAGACAGAAAGACAGGGAGACACAGACAGATGGACAGAGACCAAGGGAGAGACAGAGAGATAAACCTTGCAGTGAGCCATTAGCAGTTTGCTCACCATTGTATTGTGAGACGGCGGTGAGATCCAACATGCACTCAGTGTTTGAAATCTGTTTTCATTAGCCTCTGTCACAATTCATTTGGCTCTGAGGGTCCCATTTCGTGTGATGTGACACTGAAACCAGCAGGCTGCTTGGCAGACGGGCTGCCTGAGAGGAGCCACTGAGAGCCGCTCGCTTCTGCTCCACACACACCGAGACGCCACTGGGATCGATTCAAAGAGAAAAAGGGTACTTCCAATCTCCGTTGATACCTTCAGGTATCCTTCATGGACTAACAAGCAAACCAAAAACAAAGATCTCTCTGGTGCCGTTCTTCTTACCTCGCCGTGGGTGAACAGGACGCATCGACACGCGGTCTGCATCTATGTTGTTGTCTGTGAGGTGATTTAGACGAAAAGCGTTTGAAGGCACCCCCTAAGTGGCTTGCTCAAGGGCATAGGCAAAGCTGTGATCAAACAGAGGACCATGAGAGCTTGTCTCAGACACACACACTTGCTAAAGTGTGTGTTTGCTTAGTGGATTTAGTTTGTAGTTGTTAGAGAGTATATTTACTTTCTCGCTAACCTTGAAACTTCTCTGTGAGTTTGAGTTAAGGAATCCACTGGCGCGTAAAATAACTTCAATCTGTTTGGCGAAGATAGCACCAGAAAGTACAACAATTCGGTCACTACGCTTCAATTCGAGGCATATATTTTGAGCTGCAGAATGTGCATGATTCAGAACGATGGGGAGCTGTGATTTGGTAATGCTGCGGATTACCAGCTGCCTACAGCAATATCACTCCAGGTATAATACGATCAAGTCAGGAGATCGACATCACTGATGCCATTAAGGCGCATCACAGAAACTGGTTCACGGTCGAGAGAGCTATAACGATGAGGAAGAGGCAGCGTTGGTTGGTTTACTCTGGAGCTTGGGGAACTCTGCCAACCATGCGAAGGACTGACACAACCCCTGACCCTCTCTCTGTTAAGGTCACCTGACCTTGAGAACTCCAAACTCTGGAACCACAACTTCTTCCTCCAGAGAACGATCAGCCTGGCCGACTCTTCCCGTGCCCCAGGAACACAGAGTTACGAGCACAACTGGTGTGGAATGTAAAGAGGTGCGCGTTAATATGTATGGGTGTTTCCTGTCGAGTTGTATTCACTCGAAACGGACGGACAATGCACAGGCATCGATTTTATTCAAGGCTTGAGGATAGAGCAGATGGGGGAGAATACAAACAAGCGTGCATACAGATTTTGACCCTTAGCCCAGTATAACTAACAAGGAAGTGGGATGTTGTTTGTATGTGTGTGTGCTGTTTGTGT